>NC_133661.1:270106578-270407432 GCF_037893015.1 Macrotis lagotis | reverse complement strand
GGGTTAAGTGGCTTGCCCAAGGCCACACAGCTAAATTATTAAGTGTCTGAGGGCCACATCTGAACCCAGGTACTCCTGACTCCAAGGCAGGTGCTTTATCCACTGCCCCACCTAGCCGCCCCAAATCTGATCAAGTTTCAAATTATTCTTAAAATGCTTGAACTCATGGAGCCTTTGTTCCAACTACTACATTGAGCTGTCTAATCAATTAGGTAAGGGAAAAGAAAAGACCCAAGAAAATATATAAATAACAACTGAAATGTAGATAAACAATCAAATTAACAGAAAACAAAACAAAATCATTAACTGTGTATTACTAACTTGCACATCAGAATATTTTGTGAAATTTATTAATATTATAATTTACAGGTCATATAATTATAAATTGAATTGCAAAGAAAAAAATCTAGAATTGGCTTTGAATAAAAAACATTTTATTTTGGTAACAATTGCTTCATTTTTTTTAAATCTCAAAAGCAATTACCTATCGTAATATTTGAACTGTATATATATATATATATATATATTATAGTATCCATACTTTTCACAAAAAATACTTTTATAGGAAAAAAACTATATAGTTTTAAAAAACTAAGAATATGTAAATTTGAAGAACATACTTTCATCATATTTTTACACAATACATAATACACTTTACATACTATATATAATATACTTTAAAAACTTATAATGCTTTTATAACTAGGACATCTACAAATTACCATAAATGGTAAATCTACAAATTACCACAGATCTCTCAGGATGAGTGAGGGAAAAAAGATTAATCCAGTTTTTTGAAAGATAAAACCTGCTATATATCTGTCCATTATTTATTCCCTAGAGATCAAAAATTACTCTGAACTCAAGTGGTCCAGTATATAAAGAGCACATCTGCAAATGGATTGACCAAGTTGTGAAAAGTCTTGAGAAATTAGTTTTGATGATCTTAATTTTTTTTTTTGCAAGGCAAGGTTACCAGCTAGATAATTATTTAAGTGTCTGAGGCCATATTTGAACTCAGGTCCTCTGATTCCAAGGTCAGTGCTCTATCCATTGCACCACCTAGCTGCCCTGATGATCTCAATTTAAAAATTTTTTTTTTATGATCTTAATTTTTTAAAAGAGCTCTGGAATCTGACAATAAATTTAAAATTTATAGTAACTGACCGAATTCAAGTGAAAAATGTATAACTCAAATAATTTTAACAATTAAAAAAATAAAAGTAGAGTTTAAAGTTTAACCTTTTCTACTTAAGAAAGCCCAAATTTTAAATGTCTTATCTAGCACTCAGGTTATTCATAAAGTCTAGGCCACGGGACTGCCTCATGATATCCTTCACTAATAAATAAATAAATTGAATGAAGTTCAATATAGGCTTACCTTTAAGAAAACTCTTGCTACACAGGGATATTCACATATCACATATCCAACATGATATTTAAGAAATGTAGCATGTTTCAGTTTCTAGTACATCATTCAACATAATTTGACTTGACTTTACTAGGAGTTATTTCTTTACATATGTACATTATGGAAGAATCACACTTACCAACAGGACTAGAGAAAATAAAGCACAGAGGGTATGAAACTCTTCCATCATCATGTTGATATTTATAACTATATACAATGAAGGTTTTTCTTAAGTTAAGGAAATAGGAAAAAAACAACACACACTATTTTTAGTATGAGTAAGAATCTTTTTAAAAAGAACACTAGGTTAGAAGAACTGTGTTCTTTTCAATCAATTTAAACCAGGCCCCCAACTACATCCTTTTACATTCTTCCATCTTATAAAAGAGTAACTTAAGAATGGAATATTATTAAAAACTACAATAAAAATATACAATAATATAGTTTTTTAAAAGTATAGAATGAGTGAAATATACATATATGTATGGGTATGTGTGTGCGCGCGCGCATGCATGCAAAATTTTGTTTCCTAAAGGGAAAAATAACTTCAAAAAGCAAAACCAAAAAGGATATCGAGGTTGTCTTTCAGGTAACTCATCTTTAAGTTCATCAGGTGAAATACCCTGGCAAGTCAACAAAAAAGCAATGTTTAAGAAGGATCTTGGAGATAAGTAATTAGTAGGATAAATGCAACAGTATTACAGTATAATTATAGGACTTACAACCTTTATCAGTAAAGCAGAATTTGACTAGATTAGTAAGAATTCTATTCTAACCTCTTCCATTCTATCTAGTCAACTATCTATTCTAACCTTAACTATGTTGACTAAATGATAGGCTGATAGAAATATAAACTTTGTTAGATCTTCAACTTTAAAAAACCCCATAGTCGGATGAAAAGAATGAACATTCTTCTCCAGATAAGTTTCATTTATTTCTTCTGGAATAAAAAAAAAATTAATACATTTTCACATCACCAAGTTTTGTTTTTTGGTTAAGTGGCTTGCTAGGTAATTATTAAGTGTCTGAGGCTGGATTTGAAGTCAGGTACTCCTGACTCCAGGGCCAGTGCTCTATCCACTCACTACACCACCTAGCTGCCCTGATTTTTTTTTAAAGTCAAATTAGAATGAGTTTTAATTCATCAGCTAAACTAAGATCAAAAAAGGATAATGAAGTCAGGAGGCAGGAAGACTCAATTTAGTTTTAATCTGGCATTTGACAAATTCTAGTTTAGTAACCTATCACTTAATCTGAGTACTAAAAAACCCTAAATTGCTGAGTAGACTGATGACTTGAATTGGTAGAGAGTTTCCTATACCAACAAAATCCCAGGCACTATTCCTCTCTGTAACTTATAGAAAGCCAAATCATACTGGTTGAGCAGCAGCTCAGCAAAAGATAAAAGGGCTTGTCACATCTCACATATGAAAAAAGGAACTCTTTCTCAATTGTGTTTATTAAATGGGATCTCATTTCTTTTAATTTTTTTATTTATTTTTTTGGGGGGATTTCCTTTCTTAACTTGGCAAAGCAATGTAATTATTACAATTTTTTTTTCCATGTAGTGACCACACATTTGAAAGAATTAAATTTTATATGAGGAAATTGTTTGTCTTTTTCTCCAAGAAGACCAGGGAGGTGATGCCACTGTAAGTGAATTTTTTTCTGCAAGGCAATGGGGTTAATGACTCGCCCAAGGTCAAACAGCTAGGTAATTATTGTATTTCTGAGGCATATTTGAACTCAGGTCCCCCTGACTCCAGGGCCAGTGCTCTATCCACTTCACTACCTAGCTAGCCCCGTAAGTCAATTTATATAGCAGGATGACATGGCCCGAAACCTTGACCTTTTTTCTTTTTTTTTGGTTTTTGCAAGGCAATGGGGTTAAGTGACCCACATAAACTGAGGCCAAAATTTGAACTTAGGTCCCCCTAACTCTAGGGGCCTGTGCTCTATCCACTAAGCTACCTAGTTGCCCTTGACCATCTTTAACAGGTCTCACTTTGCCTGAGGCAACAATCATTTGGTGATTAAGCTTAGGTAAGAAAGAAATGAGACAAAGAATGGTCTCTTTTCCCTAGGCCCCCCCCCCCCCCAATCAATCTAGTAAGTAAAGATCCTCAGGATTTCTGGTCAAACAGAAATAAATGCTATTTATATTCACTCTAAGCCTATCAGGAATATGGGAAATTATATATAGCAAAGATGTCATTTTTCATATAACATAATTGAACTATATTAAAAGATTATCTTTAGTTGATTTGACCAACCTCATGCTCTTCATCCAGGACTACCAGCCGTTTATCCTTGTCGATCTTCACTATAATAAAAATATAACATACAGATATATGAATTTGCATACATCTAATGTGAATAAAATTTTCCCATCCCTTGAACTTAATTTTTTTTTTTAGTATCTACAATGGAAACACAAAAGTCAAACTCACTGATGACTTATTAGCCTAATACAGGTTCTTTGGGATAGTTATATTTTTATATAGACAATCCTTGAAAATAAGATTCTCACAGATTATCAAATTTGTTGATAGTACCTGTAATGGTTTATTTTATGAACCAGCAGTACTTAATCTACTTATTTAGAATATTGCTATTTTAGTTTACCTCAATATATTTTACAAAAAAGTCTTTTAAAGTCCAAATATTTAAATTTTCTTTTCTAATCCTGGAAAGATTTAGAAAAAAAGCCAAATTTTGCACCAGTCAGAATGAGCTACATCCAGCATGGAATGAATGAACCGTAGACGAAGGTTGATCAATAAAGAAAGAAAACTGTACAATATGGAAAATAAGAATGGCTTACTTGGTCTTTCTGAGTCAGGGTAGTAATGCCACTTCTTTATTTTATTTGAAGTGAAATTCCCCAAGCATCAGATAACTACATTTCAAGTATGGTGATCAACATACATTCCAAACTCAAATATATATGAATTGTAAAATACCTAGTTCACCTTCTTTGGTGCAAGCAAGTACTAAGGTTTTTAATAAATGCAGGGGAAAAACCTAACTTTATTTTATTTGAAGTAAATTTCCCTTATAAATTGCTTACTGATATAGCAAACTTTCAAATAGAAATCAAAAAGATTTAGAACAGCCTCTCTTCTAAGGTAAAAGCTGAATTTATTATATCAATAAAATGTGCAGTTTCATTTTTCACAAATGTGCTTAGACTGGTTTAGACTTTTAATCTGTAGCTTAAGTATAGCTGCAAAGTTATTACTATTAGTTTGCCACAAGCATTTTAGTAGAGAAGCAGACTACAGAATTTATTACATTCCCTTCCCCTCTTGACTTCACCTTTTACCATGATTACCAAATAATACAATTTCAGACTCTCATTCAGCAGAAGAGTCCTTTAAAGTCAAATTCATTTTTTTCTTTTAGGGTTTTTTGCAAGGCAAATGGGGTTAAGTGGCTTGCCCAAGGCCATACAGCTAGGTAATTATTAAGTGTCTGAAGCCACATTTGAACTCAGGTACTCCTGACTCCAGGGCCAGTGCTCTATCCCACTGTGCCACATAGCTGCTCCTCAAATTCATTTAAAAATTTTTATTATCATCATCATTATTATTTTTTTTAGGTTTTTTGCAAGGCAATGGGATTAAGTGGCTTACCCAAGGCCACACAGCTAGGTAATTATTAAGTGTCTGAGGCTGGATTTGAACTCAGGTACTCCTGACTCCAGGGCGGATGGTCTATCCATTGAGTCACCTAGCCATCCCTCAAATTCATTTTTGATGAGAAATGGGGAAGGCAAGATCCACACTATTCTCACCTTTTGGATATTTAGGAAAAAGTGGCATTTGCTGATAAATAGTAGCTTACTTTTGAAAAAAAAAAGTGGACATGCTGAATACTTAACAAACTTTTTAATATTGCTATATCTAGAGTAAAGCATCTCCTTTATCCTCAGATAAAAACAAAACATTTAAAAGTATTTGAGATACACATGATTTTTTTTTATATTATTACATTGAAGCTTCAAATAGAAGGGAAGCCAAAAACCACTTGCAAGGAACACGAACTAGTATTTACTAGGAGTTGATACATTTGTGGAGAATCGTTCTTTTCCTGTTTTCTGACTTTTAGTTGTTGCTTTGGTGTAAAAAGTAAAATGAAAAGAAAAATCTGGGAAGTAAAATTACTTTAGAAAAATTTATTACATGACTTGTGGCTTTTAGTGAAGGAGTAAACAAGTATAAGACTAAAATTTTGCTGACAATAGTTGAGCTTACTTATAATAGCAGCATTGTTAGTTTCTTTGCGAAAACGAAACTTTCTCAGTTTCTCCACTAGATCTTCAGCAACATCACAAACCACCAGAGATTCACTCTGGGAAAAAAAAAACACACATATAATGAAATAGTTTCAGTATGTAATTTAAAAAACCATACATGTAAATAAGCAATCTATACACAGCTAGACATTAGCAGTAAATGAATAGAAATGCCAAATATATAAAAGTGAAATAACTGAAGAGCAATTTTTACCTTTTATTAATTTTAACTATCTTATTTGTCCACTTAAACTTTTTTTCTATCTGATATGGTAGACTTCATGGAGATGGATTGGATTACTTAATCCTTCTTGCCCTGATCAAGGCAGATGACATATATTGAATAATTTCCACAGGGAGGAAAAATCCTGAAAACATTAAGTCTTTAGAAAGTTTCCATTCAGCAAAAGGGGAAAGGTCAAGGATCTAAGTGAGGCAATCTAAGTAATCTAAGTAAGGCAATATTTGGGAGAAAAAAGTATATATACAAAAGCATAGAATACATAGACACAAAAAAATGATTTCTAGCTATAAAGTGTTCAGATTTGGATCCACAATTAAAGTATTTGAAGAATTCCAAAAGGGTCTTTGAAAAGAATAACCCTTTATTTAAGAGTTGGAAAATAGAACTACATTAGAGAAGACTAAAGAGAGTCAACATAGCCTATAGAGGAGGAAAATCTGGAGATACTACAAATCCACAGATTTAAGAGTGAATCTTGGAAGAAAGTTTAATAACCTCTCTTGTTTTGCAGAGGAAGAAACTAAAACCTAGAGAGATTAAATGATTTGTCCAAAGTCACCCAAAGATCAGAGCCAGTATTAGAATCCAGGTCCCTTAGGACAGGATACTTCTTACATATTATGAAAATTAAAGAACTATTCTATGTAATGAAAAAAAGAAGAGGATTAAAATTTCAATTGAAGGGATTTAAATAGCAATCATAAAGAAAATACTTCCTAACTATAACTACAGCAAGAATAATTATCAAGGAAGATCATGGAATTTTCTTTTCCAGAGATTTCTGAGGAAGTAGTCAATAGCTATCATTCTGGAGTAGCTGAAAAACAGATCTCCAGTTTATGACAGAACCAGTAAAGGAAAATATTTTAAAATTATTAGGAAAACTAAAAAGGTTAATTTATTCTAGATTTAGGGGACATATTTATTGCCTTTTGTTTCTTCTCAAGATGTATCACTGAAGTGTGAAAAATAACTGAATCCCAAAGGCTGACTTAGTTTCACCATGCTAGAAAGGTTCCAATTCTTATCTTAGTAACAGACTAGATAATTATCAATGAACTAATTACCAGTAGATAGACCAGTCACTAGATGTTAAATTCCATGGTCATTGCAAAGAAAAATACAAATGGCTCAGTCCTAAATGGCAATTATAATAGCACTTCTTTAGCACCTAAAGTTTGCAAAGCACTTTACAAATATTCTTCTCTTCACAACAATATGAAGTGATATCATTATCTACACTTAACAGATGAAGTAACTGAAGCAGACAAATTATGTGACCTTCCTAAGGCCCCACAGTTAGTATGCATCTTTAGGTTGGATTTAAATTTAGGCCTTCCTGCCTATTCACCTCCTTCTGGAGATTAGACTATCTGTAAACACTAATTTAACTGCTGGTACTATAAATGTGAAATCCTTGTCTAGGGACCAATTAGTTGACTTACTGGAGGAAATGAATCATAAGAATATTGCCGTTCACACTCTAAGTGAAACTGGAAGACAAAAGTAGCAGTTAAATGAAAAGTTAAATCAGGTTGTTCAGGAAGACACATAATGGAGTAGATAGAGGTGGTTTTATTTTGCATCCAAAAGAAAACAAGAAAAATTATTTCAAAGAGCACCTGAACATCTATTATGTTACATTTGTAAAAAGACTCCCCAAAATAACTCATTTGGGTGCCAAATTCTAATGAAGATGATAAAGGAAGTAGAGTCTAAAAGGAACTCATTAAGAGTTTCCAAATTAAATTGAAATATACCTTAATACTTAATAATTTCAATGCAAAGGAAGTCATGAAGAAAAAACATCAAAGAAAGCAAACAAAAAATGGAAAATGTGATTCACAATTAAGAAATGTAAACAGATGTGCATATTATGACTACTCAAAGGAGATTCAGTACATAACATTAAATAATAGCAAAAAAATGAAATTAACTAAATGACAGAAAAGTTACAAATGTGAGAATCATTTTTGAATCATTTATGTATAGCCTGACCATCCACTTATTAGAATGAAGATTAAAATCGATACAATTAGAAGACACTGCACCAACCTGCCATATTTAAAGTCACTGATGGTGAAAAATGGGAAATGAATAGAAGACAGACATCGACACAGACTATTATCATTTCCAGGAAATAATAGACCAATTAGTATAGTGGGCCCAAGAAAATCTAAGGATGACCTCTACAAGAAAATACTGAAGTCTTTATCAAGGGGAAATAAACTGGCATTAACAAGAGAAAACAAAATTTCAGAAAATTTGGTGAGATATCCCATTAAGATTAGTCATCTTGGGGCAGTAACTAGAGTACTGGTCCTGGAGTCAGAAGGACCTGAGTTCAAACTAGATCTCAGACACTTAATACTTCTGTAGTTATGTGTGTGACCTTGGACAGGTCACTTAACTGCATTGCCTTACCAAAAAGAAAAAAGACTAGTCATCTTGAGAAATTAAGAATTAATGCCCCCCCCATGGAAAAATTTCTATAATAAAACTTCTTCCTCTATCTTTGACATGGAAAGCTCTACAGCCATCATATTTGTACTGTCATAGTTTCTACTGTGGAAGTAGAAATAGTGCTAAGAAAAGCTAATAGAGTAAGAGCATCTGGACTAGATCAAATATAAAATAGGAGATTTGTGCAGGTTGTTTTTGAGAGCACTGAGGGGTCAGTTGTTGATCTGAATGATAAGATGATAACAACACTTAGAGAAAATTATAGACAATTATTACTTTAAAAAGCAAAAATAAAACCAATTAAGAAAATGTCAGTAGCAATCAACTCGTGCCTATCATTCCAACTTTAGAAATATCTTTAGGAGAATAACAACTATCTACTCAGGGTGTCTTTGAGGAAGGTATAAAAAAAAACTGTTCCTTCACAAAAAAATTCTACAAAAGACCTAATCTTTAGTTATGTAAGTTACTGAAAGATGCAGAGAACATACAACTACAGAGAACTTATTTTTTGCTGACTACAATGATCTGACTTGATAGAGCAAAATATCTTAAAAACAATAAAAGCTCTCTTCCAATAAGGGGACTCCTGTGCTTGTGTTGAGTCGTTCAAAGAAGCAAGAGGTAACTTATAAAAGGTATTCTCATCAAAAATGGTTTTATGGCAGATATTCTGAGTAGAGATCAAATGAGAAATTACCTGCAGAATTTTAAGATAAAAAGACACCCAGAGGCCACACAACTGAACATATACTTTGATTTTGATCTTTTTTTTTTCTGGCCAGAAAAATTTTTGAACCCTCCCACATATTATTTATAAACATGTACCATTCTAATAAATTACATGCATTATAAACACATAGAAAATAGAAATTTAAAATAATTTTATTTCTAATTGGCACAAAAATCTTTTGTCTTCATTAAAATTTTATTACTATAGTGGTTTATAAGATCATTGTAACTGAATATGCTTCATTATTTTTTAAAACCCTGGCTTAATACTTGGTGACACAGAGATCTAGTCTGACTGTAAGTTCAGTTTATTTCAATAACTTTTAATCATTGTTGAAGGTGAAAAAGATAGCTCAAGTAGCTTCACAATGAAGAGATGCATTATTATCTATGCTGATTAAACAATTTTCCAAATGATTTTTTTGTTAATTTCATTATTTAGGTAGTCAACTTGCCAAATCCAATGTGGCTGACAAAGAGTTAATACTAGGAGTACCCATTCTCTTGATTACTTATTTGCATTATTAGTATTATCTTTAACCTGAGGTTTCTTTGCAAGAATCTTTTTTTTTCAAGGCAATGGGGTTAAGTGACTTGCCCAAAGTCACACAGCTAGGTAATTAATAAATGTCTGAGGCTGGATTTGAACTCAGGCCCTCCTGACTCCAGGGCCAGTGCTCCATCCACTGTGCCACCCACCTACCCCAGGAATCTTTTTTTAAAATCCCATGTTTATTATGGGTTAATTAAAACTATATAACATTATTGCACACATAAATACTGATAGCAAAAAAGCAAAGGCACCACTCTGAACCCTTTCGTATGTAATGACCATTTTACCCTCAGTTTTTTCCTGAGCAAAGGCTTTCTTTTTTAATACCAGCAAATTATTAAAGACATCATCAAATAGATAAATGACCAGAAAATAAAGTGAGCCAGTAATGTGAAAAGACTACCAGATGGGTTGTATAATTATTTTTCAGACAACCTACATACAGTCAGGAAATCCAGAAGGCAATCTGGAATGTTGATTGAATCCTCTGGAAGATTTATGGTAGAACTTGGATAAAAGACACAATGTATATTTATGCTACTACAGAGAATAACCATATGGAAAAACCATTTATTTGTTTAAGTATTAAAGAATTATCCCTAGACATCATGTCTTTATTTCAAATCCAAAATTATAAATCTCTCAATTTTCAAAACTGTTCTTAATATTTACTCTCTATAAATATTTACTGCTCTAAAATTGAATTGATGGAAGAATTAAAATGTTTTGAAACATACAAATATTAATTAAAGAAAAGAATTAAACATTCTGATCTTCAGAAGCTAACAAGTATTATGTCCATTATGTGTGATCATAAAAGAAACCTAAAGGAATTCAATCATTAACATAATTAGCCAGATCAATTTAAATTTAGAACAGAAAGGGGCCTCAAAGGTCATGTAATCCAACTCCCTCATTTTATAGAAGAAACTAAAGCTCAGGATGGTTAAGTGCTTTGCAACAGGTCACACAAGTAGATTAAGTGTACTTTGAATGTAAGTCTTTATTTGGCAAAATATCTAACCCCTTGCCCCCCCTTTTAAATTATTTGTAGGTAACCATCCGTTAAAAAAATTAAAATTTTAGGTAGGATTTGTGACAGAATCATTCTACCAGGATCACTGCTTGCCTGGCCACATAGAGAGGCCTTTTCTATGAAAGGTGACAAGACTGTCAATTAAGGCCTGGGGGTCTAAGACTCAAATTCTGCTTTCAATGACTGTTTTCTAACCATATAAAGGCTTGGTGAATGTTCCCAAACTGCATGTTTCTGTAAGGGGAGGAGAAGGGGGGAAGGTTGTGTCTACCCAAGCTAAGTTCTAATTTAGAGTATCCTTGTCGAATACCCTTCCTGTATTATAGCTTAAGTAAACCTCATTTTATTCACTGCTAAATGACCTAAGAGTGCTTCATGTCATTGCAACATCAAACTTAAACTAATAGGGTTCTGGCCTATTTCAGGGCTACCCCTAACAGAACTGTTACCACTTCCTCTTCTGGTTATCATATACCCAAAACACATTTATTCAGTTATACAAATAAATGTAAAATGTACCTCCCATCAAGTGCTATCACTACTGAAGGTTCCAAATGAATAGCAATAATATAAAAAAATTGAGCATAGGAAAGCATATTAGAAAAAGATATATTAAAAAAGGTAGGAGGTAATAATTTTGGAAAACCTAAAATACTATTAAGAAATGGGCTAGAGCAAATAATATAGAATTTAGTTATTTTAAAATTATATTCAAATATCTACCTAACAGCAATACAAGGCAGAGCTAAATACTTTCTGGGAATTAGTAAATTAGTACTTCCAACCTTGTCAGTATTGCAGCTTAATTTTAGGTTTTTTTTTTTTTTGGTCAACTTGTTATCTTGTTGGTAAAAGGGAATTTTTGGTGAGGAAAGTTCCCCTATCAATGGAAACTCAATTTCCCTGCAACTTATGGTCTTACCAAGTTAAAAGTTCAATGACTTGCCTAGGGTCACACAAGCAACATGTGTTGTATATGTCAGAAGCTTGAAATCAGGTCTTTTTGTAGATACCCCTGTCATACTACATTCACTCCCTACTCATCAAATGCCCTGTAACCAAGAGAAACTTTAAATGGAATGTTTTAACCCTTTCATCTTTGGAATTGACCTTGGTGCTATGCTCGTTAAGTATTCTTTCTAGCCTACTATCTTAGGAAGGGCTGAGCCCTATTTCATTTATTGCTGTACTCCAAGGCCATCTACTCACCACATGCCTCACTAGATGTCCTCCTTATCCTATCTCTATTTTTTCAGGTCTGCAATAATTATCAGATCAATTTTCCCATGATTTCTGTCAGGGATATGTCAAGCTGTTACCCTATGGTCCCTCTCACCTTCCCAGTAACTTTCAGGACCTAAACGCCCATTCCTTTCCATAATGCATTCTTCAGTTCATGTTGTCTGCATCTATTAGACTGTAAACTTATGAGCAGAGGAAATCTTTGGTTCTGTATTTGTATCATCAGTGTTTAGCATATACTAAGTATTTAATAAATGATTTTTCATTCACATTTTGCCTCTCAATCATACAGATCTATGATTACAAAAAAGCATGTTTTCTTTTTAAAGTGCTTCTCAATGTTGTTATTGCTGTTTTTTAAATTTATTTATAGCAAGTTATTATTCCCCATGCTTATGAATGGGTTTTAATGATTTTAAGATGGGATTTTAAAAAAGGGACCTACCTCTGAGAATTGTTTGAGTATCAAATGAGATATTTGTGAAGCACTTTAGCACAGTTCTTGGAACACAGTTATTTATTATTATTATTATTATTATTATTACAACCCCCTCTTGTATCCCTTGTCAGTGGCAGATCTAGGCCATATTATCCACCCTAATCCCCATCTTCACTTTCAATTAAACAAAAATTTAAATATCATAACTTTTGGCATTTAAGGTTGTTATTCTAACAATAACTCAATATATTTATAAAGTGATACACTATATCAGCCACCATCACTAATGAATCAATACTTCTCATTCAATGGGTATTATATTACATTTACGAGGCTAGACAACTCCACTCTGCTTCTGTGATGAAAACTGAGACATTATTTGTTACTTTCTGAAACTTATATAATGACTCATTCTTTACTTCTCCCCAACTTTATTTCCTTTTCTTTCAGAGATTGTGAAGTTTGAAAGCTAGAGATTATGTCATTATTTCTTCTTCCCTGAGATATGGAGACTATTATTACAGTTTTTATTAATAAACACACTGGAGAGCTGTCCAATTAAGATTAAAATAATTTTAGAGACTATAATCTTTCAAAACTAGATTGAAGGGGCGGCTAGGTGGCATAGTGGATAAAGCACCGGCCTTGGAGTCAGGAGTACCTGGGTTCAAATCCCTTAATAATTACCTAGCTGTGTGGCCTTGGGCAAGCCACTTAACTCCGTTTGCCTTAAACCTAAATACAACAAAACCAAAAAAAACTAGATTGAACACAATAGGTGCTCAAGGAAAACCAAGAATAATGTTTTAATTTTTCTTCCCCATAGTTAAAAAGAACGTGACTTAATTTGTATATCTTCCTTTCTGGTATGGACCTGTAGTTTCACTGAACCAAACTGTTTTTATGAATAAAATAAAAATATTTAAATATCTAATGTAGGGGCAGCTAGGTGGCACAGTGGATTGAGCACTAGCACTGGAATCAGGAGGAACTGAGTTCAAAGCTGACCTCAAGATACTGGTGTTAGGGGCAGCTAGGTGGCGTAGTGGATAAAGCACCGGCCTTGGAGTCAGGAGTACCTGGGTTCAAATCCGATCTCATACACTTAATAATTACCTAGCTGTGTGGCCTTGGGCAAGCCACTTAACCCCATTTGCCTTGCAAAAACCTAAAAAAAAAAATACTTGTGTAACCTTGGGCAAGTCACTTAACCCCACTGCCTTGCCAAAAAAAAAATCTAGTGTGCAGATATGGAGGGAGGTGTGATTTGACAAAAGCATTGACTCCAGATTTAGTGAAACCTGATTAGTAATTCCACTTCTGTCCTTTACTGCCTTGTGCTTTTGTTGTTCAGTTCTGGGTGTTCCTGACCCTATTTGGGGTTTTCTTGGCAAAAAATGTCAAATATTTCTCTAGTTCATTTGATGACAAGTGGCAAGCAGGGTTAAATGATTTGCCCAGGGTTTACTCAGTACTTCTGAGGCCAAATTTGAACTCATGTCTTTGGTTCCAGACCCAGCACTCCATCCACTGACTCTCTTAGTTGCCTTTACTCTCTGTAACTTCAAGTGATTCACTTAAAATCCCTAGGTCTTATGAAGGGGATTGGAGTAGCTATCCTCTAAGATTCCTTTCAGTTCTAAATCTTAAGATTTCTGAGGTAAAATAGATAACCTGAATCTCAACTGCCCATCTTATGCATTTATCTGGTGCTCAAAAGTGAGTTCAAATCCAACCTCAGATACTATGCAATTCACAACATCTTGCCTTAGTTTTCATAATCTGCAAAAATGGGACTAAATATGGCTATTGTTAAGAAAATATTGGTAAAGTGCTTTAATTCTATAGAAATGCTAGCTACAATTATCCTTTTCAAAATTTCTAAATTGACTTCTACACTGGAAAGAAAATCTAAGAGCTAAAATGAGTCAAATGAAGTTAATGCAATTTCCCGCATAATCTGAGTTAAAATAATCAGATAATTGAGACGAGAGTTATCGAGAAATTACTTCAATTCTGTAACTTTTTTTTTCCGGAAGAGAAAGACAAGACTTAAGGAACACGAGACCCAAGTCACCGGAGTCCACCAATTAACTTCTGCCGGTATTTCGGGCATCTCAAAGCTTTAGGCTTCTGGATTCAGAAAGTGAAAGAAAGGGCGGTTGAGAACCCCAAAGAGGGACGGGGGAGGCCCCGGGACGAACCCTAAGACCAGAGGGCCGACTGCTCCCCGGGCCCGCCCCAGCTCCAGGCTCCCCTGCCCACCTCTGCCCACCTCTGCCCCACCAAGGCGCCTAGCAGCCCGCAGCAGGTTGGGGACCCGGGACCGGGCGGGTCTCGCCAGAGGCCACGTTTCCCAGCAGCCGGGGAGCCAAGGCCTCGAGGCCCGCCCTTTGGCAGGGGGAGGCTGTGCCGGCCGTTAAGGACCAGGGCCCCCTGGAACGGAGCCAAGGCCTGTCCAGGCGGAGGAGGGCCCCGCCGCGGCTTCGGGGCAGCTCTGTCCTTCCCGATCGGACCCTGCCCAGGCCCAGCCCGGCCAAGCCAGCCCTCCGCCCCCACCCCCGCCTCCGGACGGCAACTCACCATTTTCCTTCCGGCAGGCCACCACCCCGGCGCAGGCTTCCCTAGGGTCCTTTCAAGAATGGAATCACTGCCGCCTTCCTTCCGGCAACCGGCGAGCCAGGCCCGATGCCCCCATCCAATCAGTGAGCGGGACATGGGAGGAGCCCGCGATGGAACGCGCGACGGCGTGCGGTGCGGCTCAGACTTAGCGGATGCGCGATTTCCACTTGTATTTACTGGTTGGTGTTTGTTCTTTACAGTCACTATCTCCATTTTTTTTGATCCTGAGCATGCTCAATAGGAAATTTTGAGACCCATCCCCTCATGTTTTTATTTATTTATAAACCATAAAGATAAATGAATTTTTATGCACCAATATAGTATTTTATTTTAAAAGGTTTTACGTGATTACTTTTAAAAAACTAATTTTAAAACTGAAAATCTATTGGGTTAATATCATTCTGTTAATAATACAAAAATGATATAAAAGCCAAACTTGAAATTTGTGAAAACCAAAATTAGCAGCTACTACATTTACACAACCATAAAAAGAAATGACCAGTATAAAAGAATACAGTTTATATATTTTTTTCATTTAAGAGCAAGTTCTTGCACCTTAAGAAATGATGAAAGAGATGGTTTCAGACAGAATAATATAACTTATAGAATTGATGCAAAGTGAGGAGAACTTGAACAATGAACACAATAATTACAACATTGTAAAGAGAAGCAATTTTGAAAGATTTAAGAACCTGATCAATGCATTGACCACTTACTATTCCAGAGCCTTGTAGAGAGGGGAGACTTATGAAAAAGACTGAGATATACATTAAAATATTTTTGGAGATGGTCAAAGTGTAGATATATTGTTTTACGATTCTTATATGGAATAAGGGGTTTTGGAAAAGAGACTAGGACTACCAACAGCTGTAACAAAAACAAACAGGAAAAGCAAAAGAGGGTTGTGGTAGCGGTTTTTAAAAATACATAGGAGGGAGTTCTAAAAGAGACAAATAGGTTAGCTTTGAAACTAAGAGTTTAACTCATTATATTCAAGCTACATGTAACCTACCCCCTCTTAGTGCCTTCCCTTTGTTAATTTTTTCTAATTTATCTTGTAGTAAAATTTAAGGCAAAAAGTCACTGCCACAAAGAATAAAAAAATCTAAAATGATGGGGACTAGCATAGTGGGGAGTGTTTAGATTTAAAGAAATAGGGCTATAATTGTGGCTCTGCTATTTACCATGTATAGTGACCAGCCAAGCTGGTCAACCTCTCTGTGTCTCAGTTTCTTCAAATGTAAAATGACGGAGTTAGACTAGATCTCATTTAAAGCCCCTTCTAGTTCTAAATGCTGATGATCCTATAACATATAAACCCTTAGAAGGCCTGGTGCAAATAGGAGAAGAGTAAGAATAATATAATAGCACTATTCTGAAGTGGTCCCTTTCAGTTCATACAGCCCTTAAAAATTCAGAGCAAGGATACTTGGAGCACTGACACTGATATATCTCCAGGGAGACATCTTAAGATGGTGATCTTGCCTTAATAACTGTTCAGTCCCCTTCTGGACTCCCCTAATCTTTCCCTAGGTGAGCTTTGGAGGGGTGGGAGACAAGGAAGGCAAGTTTCTCCTTCTACACCAAGGTCTCCTTTTATTGAACCAAATACCAGTGCTTAAATATCCTTCCCTGTCCCTTAATCCACTCCTACTCTCATGGCACTTAGTAAAATAAGACTCTGGTGTTGATAGTTTACAGTGCTCCCACACAACAGTCCCTAACAAATAACAATAGTCATTTCTATAGTACTTTAAGATTTGAAAAATACTTAAGATACTTATTTGAACTTCACAACAATCCTACAGGGTGGGTGCTATAGGTATTTGGGGGGAATTGACCCTTTGTTCACCAGTAAAGGTCAGTAAAGTGACTTGCCCAGGGTCACACAGCTAGTATAAGGAACAGAACTTGAAAAGCAGGTCCTGATTGTGAGGTCAGGTCTCTCTTCACTATACTATGACCACCCTCTATTTTTCAGGTTCAGTCTCAAGGGGACAAATAATAGGCTCACTGGGATTCTTATATATGTGACCCTTGTTTCCCCTATGAGTTTGACACCACTAGGAGTTGAGTTTAGGAAGACCCTACTGAAAAATCCTGCCTTTCAATTTTTCAAAAACTTTATTTATTTTTTAATTTTAAAATTTTCCCCTAATCTCAACCCCACTGCACCCCTCACAGAAGGCTGTTTGATAGTATTTATATTGTTTCCATGCTATACATTGATCCAAATTGAATGTGTTGAGAGAGAAATCATATCCTTAAGGAAAAAATAAAGTATATGAAATAGCAAAATTATATAATGAGATAACTTTTTTAAAATTAGAGGTAATAATCTTTGATCTTTGTTCAAACTCCACAATTCTTTCTCTGGATACAGATGGTATTCTCCATTGCAGATATCCTGAAATTGTGCCTGATTGTTACATTGGTGAAATGAGCAAGTCCATTAAGATTGATCACCAACCCCATTTTGCTGTTAGGGTACAGTGTTGTTCTAGTTCTCCACATCTCTCAGCATCAGTTCATACAAGTCTTTCCAGGCTTCCCTGAATTCCCATTCCTCCTGGTTTCTAATAGAACAATAGTGTTCCATAACATACATATACCACAATTTGTTCAGCTATTCTCCAATTGATGAACATTCACTTGATTTCCAATTCTTTACTACCACAAACAGGGCCGTTACGAATTGTACAAGTGATGTTTTTACCCTTTTTCATGATCTCTTCAGGATATAGACCAAGTAGTGATTTTGTTGCATCAAAGGGTATTCCTGCCTTTCACTTAATAGCACTATGACTCTGGGGAAGTCACATGACCTCTTTTGTTTCATCTCTTCATCTATGAAGTATCAGGGTTGGACTTGATACCTTGCTAGGTTCCTTCCCTCTTTAAATCTTTGAGTCTGTGACCTTAATATGTGGGAAAGTGCAGCTATGAAACTCAGTCTTACAATTGAGGGAATACTTAAACCCAGTTGGATAAAAGAATGACATTCTCTTTCCTTTTCTGGAGATGAATGCATTTTGTAAAAAATAGAGGTAATCTGACATATGCTAGAAAGACCTGAGGCCAAGCCCTACCTTCAGTGCTACTGAACTGACTGGGTGACCCCGGGAAAGACACTAACTTCTCAGTGCTCTAGGCTGCTGTGAAATCTGTAAATTATAAAAAAGAGGAACCGCATTGGTAGAGGGAGTTTCCTCACCAGCGATATTCCTATATCAATGAAATCACAAGCCCAGTCCCTGTACCTATTGTATTAAGAGTTATGAACATTATGCAACTTTTAAAAAATAGAAATTTAAAGAGATTAGCTAAGGATTAAATATTTCATTTTGGGGTCAATAGGAAGTCACTGAAGTTTATTGAGGGGGGAAAAATATAGTCAAGCAAAGTATGATAAGGACCTGAATTAAGATGAGAACTAACTCTGTGAGTAGAGGGAAGGAGTCTGAATCAAGGGGTGTTATAAAGACAGCAGTGTTGGAATACATCTGGTGAAGAAGAGTGGAGAGTCAAAGATGACTTTTGAGTTTACAAATCTGGGATTCTGCAAAGATCACCAGTGATTCCTTTTACTGAAATAGTGAATTGTCATTAGGATATCTTATTTAAAATGTTCAAAAGGCAGCTGATGATGTGGTAATAAAACTCAGAGGGTTGGAAAATCTCTCACCCATATTGGTCTTATGTTGCCAAGATCACCATAGGCAGAACTCAAAATTCAATAAATCTAGAAGCTTCTTAAGGGTGAATTAATTAAATTTTTGACCCAAGAATGATGTTATAAATATCCAATTGACCCTTGGCAGAAAAAAGCTTCCTCACCCCCCCCGGATTAGATATACAGATCTATAAGTTATCTGTATAGAAATGATAGTTAGACAAATGAGAACTGGTTGGTAGTTCTTGTCCATTGTTATAAAAGAAGACCAAAATGACATCACAGTGTTACAGACAAATGTCAGTATGTCCAACAGTGGTTCAGAATGTTCTGCTACAGGTTGGGCACAGATAGTCCATGTGAATACCTGGAATGTTTACTCTAAACTTATGTATCTCACATTTCTTTGAGCTACTTCAATTCTGCCTTGCTCATAGTACTCAGCACCCTCTTTGATGAAGGCACACCATGCTGGGTTGTCCTATGCCACTATCTCCCATGCTGCACAATTACTTCTAAAGTTCTTAAAAGAGGTGTTTCTGTATTGCTTATTCTGACCCTCTTGTAAGCACTTGCTCTGTGTGATTTATGCATAAAATAATCTTTTTTGGGGGTAGCTAAGTGGCTCACTGGATAGAGCACTGGCCCTGGAGTCAGGAGTACCTGAGTTCAAATCAAGCCTCAGACACTTAATAATTACCTAGCTGTGGGGGCCTTGGGCAAGCCACTTAACCCCATTGCCTTGCAAAAAAACTAAAATAAAATCTTTTTTTTGGCAAGAGTATAGTTGATTTTCTAAAAATGTTGTCAGCTGTAATAGTTGCATTCTCTGTAATAAAGTTTGAATGTATGGCAGTTTAACTTGAGAAAGGACTTCAGTAAATGGTATCTTTTCTTGCCAGGTGCTCTTTAGAATATAACTAAGGCAATTTATTTATTTATTTATGGGGGATTTTTTGCAAGGCAAATGGGGTTAAGTGGGGTGCTCTATCCACTGTGCCACCTAGCTGCCCCCTAAGGCAATTTAAATGGAAGCAATTCAGTTTCCAGGCATGCTACAATGAGATAAGCAAAAAGGCTCTGTAGACCTTCAGTTTGGTAGTCAGGCTAATAACTTTTCTTTCCCACATTTTCTTCCAGAGACTCTCAAATACTGAATGAATCTGGCAATGTTGAGTCAACCTCATTATTAATGTGTACCTCTCTGGAAAGTTCACTGCCAAGGTAAATGAATGTATCCACAATATTCAGAACTACCCCATTTGCTGTAATCAATAGTTCTACATATGGATGGTGTGGTACTGGCTGATAGAGCATCTGTATTTTCTTCATGTTAATTGTTAGGCCATAATTAGCAGAAGCAAACAGAAGATCATGCACCAACACTTTGGTCTTGACTTGTACCCTTTTCAAGTTCAAGAATTTGCCATCGGTGTCCTAGCTGACCTTGATGTCATATTTATCTTCAGAGAAAACACTTACATGACTGAAAACATCATGCTAAAAAGCATGGGAGCAAGGACACCACCTTATTTCACTCCATTTGTGACTGGAAAATCATAAGAGCATCATCCACTATTGAGAATCTGGGCATGCATGTCCATCATGAAATTGCTGGTGAGCTTCTCCTGGCAACCAAATTTTGACATAATTTTCCATAAGCCCTCATGACTGACAGTATCAAAGGCCTTGGTCAGATCTACAAATGTTGTATACAGACTTTTGTAATGCTCCTGGAATTTTTCTTGGAGTTGTTGTACAGCAAACACCATATTGATTGTACCTCAACTCTTTCTGAAGCCACACTGACTGTCAGGTGTCCAGCTTATTGAGAATCTTACTGGCAATGACTAAAATCACCCCTGTGTTTGGTTGATACAGGACAATCTATTCCTTTACTTTTGTAGTAAAATGGACAACGAAGGCATCCTTGAATTCCTGGAGGATAACGCCTTCATGCCATATAACCTGAAAAATCTCAGTCAGCTTTTGGATGAGCAATGGACACCCCCCCCCCCCAATAAATCTCAATTGGAATACAATCAGCACCAGATGCTTTGCTACACAAAAAGAAGCCTAATGGCATTCAGAACCTCTTCTTCAGTTGGAACTTCAACTCGGGACTGATTGACTTCAAATTGAGGTAAATGGTCAGTGACTTCTGCAGTGAATGATGATAGTCTGATAAGAACACTATGGGAGTGTTCAGCCTATCTCTTTAGGATCGTGTGACTCCATCAGCACTAAGTTGTTGAGATGTACCATATGTCTTTGGCCCATAAACAGCCTTCAGTATGTTATAAAAGCACTTTGAATGATTATAGCTGCATAAAACTGAATTTCATTTGCTTTCTTACTGAACCAAGAGTCCTGCTTCATTTGCACTTTACTTTTGGTGGAATTAAATGCTGCCCTCTTAGAAATTCATGAACTATCCTGCTGGTAAACCTTGTGGAGTTCTCATTTTTCGTTCAGTAGTTTCTGTATTTCCCATCATTTTCATCAAACCAGTCTTGATGTTTGCAAATGTTCTGACCCAGAAGAGGAAATGCAGTGCTGTACATCAAATCTCTGAAAGCTGTCCACTTTTTCTACTCTGCTGTTGCCAACTGTGCTGACTCAACTTTTTCTCCAAGGTAGCAATTAACTGTTCCTGTTCAGAAAAGGACTCTAATCCCTTGATATTAATTCTTTTGGTAGTCACCTTGTCTTGGGGCTGTTGCTTCCATTGAATGTGAATATTTAGCTTGGGTGGTGGCAAAGAATTGGAAATTAAGTGAATATCCTTCAATTAGGGAATGGCTTAACAAATTATGGTATATGTATGTCATGGAACATTATTGTTCTTTTAGAAACCAGGAAGGACGGGCATTCAGGGAAGCCTGGAAGGATTTGCATGAACTGATGCTGAGTGAGATGAGCAGAACCAGAAAGACATTGTACACCCTAACAGCAACATGGGGGTGATGAGCAACAGTGATGGACTTGTTCATTCCATCAGTGCAACAATCAGGGACAATTTTGGGGTATCTGTGATGGAGAATACCATCTGTATACAGAGAAAGAATCGTGGAGTTTGAACAAAGACCAGAGACTATTACCTTTAATTTAGGAAAAAAACCTGTTATCCTTTTATGTAATTCTGCTATCTCTTATACTTTATTTTTCTTCCTTAAGGATATGATTTCTCTCTCATCACATTCAACTTAGATCATTGTATACCATGGAAACAATGTAAAGACTAACAGAATGCCTTCTTATCACTCTCACATCCTGTCTGTCTCTTCTCTGTATAATCTCATAGTCTTTAGATGCCAGTCTTTGCTGTGAGGGTGTAATCCAGAAAGTTTTACTGCATTTAGGTATACAGAACATAGTGTTTGTGATGAGGTCATGAAATGCACAAGTCTTCAGTAGTAGGTGACTGTTCTTATTGCTGTTTCCAACTACATTCCCTCCAAGAACTTTCTTCCATATCTGGTAGTCTGAGCCTACTCTAGCATTAAAGTCCCCCATGAATATAAACTCTTTAGGTTTTTTTAGGGGCTTTTTTAGGTTTTTTTTTTGAAAGGCAAATGGGGTTAAGTGGCTTGCCCAAGGCCACACAGATAGGTACTTATTAAGTGTCTGAGACTGGATTTGAACCCAGGTACTCCTGAGTCCAGGGCTGGTGCTTTATCCACTGCGCCACCTAGCCGCCCCATAAACTTGTCCTCTTTTGATTCATTGATGATAAGGGTCTCCAGGTCTTCATAAAATTTTTCTTTGGCTTCATGAGGGAGAACATAGGAACTGATGATGGTGGTGTGGTGTTTTCCTGTAAGTGGCAATCTCATTGTTATGAGGCTGTTGTTCACTCCTTTTGGTAGACATATAAACTTGTTGATTAGATTTAATTTGATTGCAAATCTACAACAGCTACACAGTGCTCCACTTTACTGTGGCCTCTCCAGAAGAATGTGTATCCAGCTCTGACTTCAATAAGCTGACCTTCATTTGCCAGCCTTGATTCACTCAGGGTTGTTATTTGATATGATACCTATTGAGTTCTCTTACAGTAAGAGCTGTTCATCTTTCAGGTCTATTGGATCTTGTGTTGTCTATGAATGTGCATACATTCCATGAACCAATGGTAAGAGGATTCTTCTTTGAAGAAGTTTTTGTACTTTTTTGGTGTTTTTTTTTAAGATTTAGAATTTAATTTGTTTTGAGTTTTACAATTTTCCCCCAATCTTACTTCCCTTCCTCCACCCCCCACAGAAGGCAATTTGCCAGTCTTTACATTCTTTCTATGGTATACATTGATCCAAGTTGAATGTGATGAGCGAGAATTATATCCTTAAGGAAAAAATAAAGTATAAGAGATAGCAAGATCAGACAATATGATATCAGTTTTTTCCTAAATTAAATAGTTCTTGGTCTTTGTTCAAACTCCACAGTTCTTTCTCTGGATACAGATGGTATTCTCCATTGCAGACAGCCCCAAATTGTCCCTGATTGTTGAACTAATGGAATGAGCCAGTCCATCAAGGTTGATTATTGCACCTATGTTGCTGTTAGGGTGTGCAGTGTTTTTCTGGTTCTAGCAGTGTAATCCTTCAAAAACTGCTCAGACACCCAGAGGGGTGCTGAATCCCACTGCTGCTTCCAGTGAGAAGGTCCTAGGTCACCTGCATACAGGGTGTGGAGTGAAGATAATTTTTTTGCAAAGAATGACCAAAGATCTAAGGAGAGGTCTGTTAATTTGAGTAAGGATTTCTACTGCCTGTTTTTCTTTTTCTTTTTTCTTTTTTGCAAGTCAGTGGGTTAAGTGATTTACCCAAGGTCATACATCTGGTTAATTCTTAAATGTCTGAGGTCATATTTGAACTCAGGACCTACTGACTTAGGGACAGTGCTCTATCTACTGTGCTACCTAGATGCACCATGTTCTTTTTTTTTTAAATTATTTTTTTTGCTACATTTTAAGTTTTGAACTGTCTCCCTCCCTTCCTTCCATATCCTGCACCAGAGAAAGCCACCATTTGACACATTTATAAATATGAGTAAAACTATACTATGCATATTCCTATCAATTCTTTCTCTAAAGGTAAGTAGCATTTTCCTTCATAGGTACTTTGTAATTGATTTGAGTATATATAATACTCAAAATAATTTAATTGTTCACCATTATTCTTCAAACAAAATTGCTGTTACTGTATGTAATGTTCTCTTTGTTCTACTAATTTTACTTTTCTTAATTTCATGGAAATCTGCCCATATTTATCCAAAGTCAACTAGTTCAACATTTCTTATATTACAGTAATTGTCTTGCCAACAGTGGGATATTCAAAGTTCCCCCAAACAAGAGGTCCAACATGATATTCACATCAGAGCATTCAGGAGTGGTGGCCAGACAATATATTGAATCCCCTGCCCAAAACTCCTGAACTCCCTTCCCCCTCACTGCCCCCCCACCCCAGCCCCATGGTACTTATAAAAATCAAACAGAGGGAGAAGTTATAGAGTATGTTAGTTCAGATTGGCTGATATATTTCGGTTTACTCTACTCAGCACTGGGCTCAGGTCCCAGACACCCAGGTGCCCTATCAGTGCTGTTTGGGCTGGAGTAAGGCAAGGTAATGGACAGAAAATATATTGGTTATGTTACAATTGTGTTGTGGTCAGTGTACTTTCTTTTGGTTCATTTATTTTTTTAAATATCAATTGCTCTACTTTTATTTATTCATTTATTCATTCATTTATTTGTTTGTTTGTTTGTTTAGGTTTTTGCAAGGCAATGGGGTTAAGTGGCTTGCCCAAGGCCACACAGCTAGGTAATTATTAAGTGTCTGATGCCAGATTTGAACTCAGGTACTCCTGACTCCAGGGCTGGTACTCAATCCACTGTGTCACCTAACCACCCCTCTTTTGGTTTATGTTAATCTTGGTTTATATTATTTATAGCTTTCATTGATAGGGATTCTATATTGTTATTATTATTATTATGGCTTTCAATGATGGAAATTTTTACTGGGAAACTCACATTATACATGGCTTTTACTGCTAGAGATTTTTGCTTGTAAATCTACATGACTTTTACACATTATGGCTTTCACCAATAGGGACCCCACAGTAGTATTTCATTACAATTATATACTACAATTTATTTAGCCATTGCCCAATTGATGGATATCCCTTCAACTTTTCACAGAGTTACTATTTTAGAACATATAGGCTCTTTTTCTTTTCTTTTCTTTTCTTTCTTTTGATCACCTTGGGAAGCAAATCTAATGGTGATGCTTCTGGATCAAAAGGTATACACAGTTTTATAACTCTTTGGGCATAATTCCGAATTGCTTTCCAAAATGGTTGGATCAGTTCACAGTTCCACCAAAAGTATTATTATTCCAATTTTTCAACATCTCAAATATCTGTCACTTTCACTTTCTATCATTTTAGTCAATCTGATAGATAAGAGATGTTTTGGTTTACATTTCTCTAATCAGTAATGATTTAGAACATTTTTTTTTTTAGGTTTTTGCAAGGCAAATGGGATTAAGTGGCTTGCCCAAGGCCACACAGGATTTAGAACATTTTTTTCATATGACTTTCTATAGTTTTGATTTCTTCATTGAAAAACTGCCTGTTCATTTGACCATTTAGCAATTAGGGAATGACACAGATTTTTATAAATTTGACAAATTTTATACATACATACACACACACACACACACACACACATACACATATATATATATATAAAATGACACCTTTAATTGAGAAATTGTCTATAAATTTTCCCCCAATTTTCTGCTTTTCTTTCTGCTTTTCCTTGATACATTGGTTTTATTTGTTTAATATAATCAAAATTATCCACTTTACATTATCTCACAATGTTCTCTATCCCATTCATTCATAAATTTTTCTCTTATCCTTAAGTTTCTAAGCTTTGTTCTAAGCATTATATTTTCTTTCACTTTTTTTCCCTCCAGAACTCTTTTTTCACTTTTTTTGTTTCTTGCTTTATTATTCTTGGAGTCCTTGTGGCAGACATTTTTTTTTCTTTGAAGTTTTATTTGTAGTTGTAGAATTCTTCTCTTCTCAGCATTTATTGTTTTTTTTTTCCATTCTTGATGTTGGTCTTTTATGCCAAGACCACACTCCTCCCTTCCCCAACACTTGGATGGATAGTCAGGCTTTCTTTGACCCTCACTTTCTTGAGTTCTTGCCACTGACTTCTACTTCTCCTGGTGTGTTTGCACTTAATGTTGTCAAGTATCAGACTTCTCTGCATCATCCAGGGTCAGAACTTTGCAGTCTTCAGGTCCCCTTGGAGTATCCCAGTTGTGGTCTTCTATTTCCCCTAAAATATCTGTGATCAGACTGGCTTTAAGTTTTCTTCTCCTCAACAGAGTGCTGCAGATTTCAGGAGCTCTTGTAGTATCCCTACACTTTTAGGTTTCAGATCTATTTACCATTGTTAGTTTTACTGTCAGGCACTAACTATCAAAGCCCTCAATGTTCTGGCTGATTTTTTGTGTAGTCTTGGGTTAGATGAATGTGCTTACTATTGGTTTTTTTTTGTATTTAAAAAATAATTTTTTGATCTGGCATCTTTGAAGATATATATAAGAAAAGTAGACTTTTAAAATAAGTTTTCTCATATCTTTATGTGATGGAAACATTAATTTTAATGATTTATATTACATATTTATTGGTTTTTGCAAGGCAAACGGGGTTAAGTGGCTTGCCCAAGGCCACACAACTAGGTAATTATTAAATGTCTGAGATCAGATTTGAACACAGGTACTCCTGACTGCAGGGCTGGTGCTTTATCCACTACGCCACCTAGCCACCCCTTATATTACAC
Source organism: Macrotis lagotis (assembly GCF_037893015.1). Taxonomy (NCBI): domain Eukaryota; kingdom Metazoa; phylum Chordata; class Mammalia; order Peramelemorphia; family Peramelidae; genus Macrotis; species Macrotis lagotis. The sequence goes on along the minus strand of NC_133661.1, from coordinate 270,380,868 downwards.
ATTTAGAAAAGTTATTTGAAATCATACATTACTTTATAAAATATTTTCTTGTTTCTTCTACATAAACATACTTTTTTCTTTTTTTGCAAGCGAATGTTAATTTATTATTACTATTATTACAATAATTTTGTTATAAGAGTAAACATAAAACCCTCTCCTCCCCAAGAAGATGAGAAACCTCAAGAACAGTAGCTCTGTCTCTGGGGTGAGTTGCTTTCTTTTTCATAAGTCCACCAGAGAAGTTGCTTCAATATTTTTACCCACAATTGCTATTACTAGCTGTACCTCTACTCTATTCCTCCCCACTCTCATTTATGCTATTCTCTCTCTCCTTTCATTCTGGCCCTGTCCAAAAGTGTGTTATATCTGAGTACCCTCTCCTTTAATCTTCCCTCTCTTCTATCATCTATTCCCCCCTTCCCTCCCCCCATTCCCCCTTATCCCATCCTCATTTTTCTCTAGGTAAGGTAGATTTCCTCACCCTATTAAGTGTGTATGTTATTTCCTCTGAGCCATTTCTGATGAGAATCAAGGTTCACTCATTCCCCCTTGCCTTCCCCCTTTCCACTCCATTGAAAAAGCTTTTTCTTGAATCTTATGTGAAATTTCTTAGCTTCTTCTTCATTCCCTTTCCTTTCCTCCCAGTACTTTCCTTTATCACCCATTGGCTCCGTCTTTTTATTATATTATACCATTATATTCCACTCCTTCCTGTGTCCTGTTTATATATGCTCCTTCTAACAGCTCTTATAAATGAGAAAATTCATAGGAATTATCAATATCTTCTTCCCATGCAGGAAAACAAACAGTTCAATATCATTAAGTTTCTCATAGTTAGTCCTTCTCATCCACCTCCTCTTTGGTTTACCAGAGTCCTATACTTTGGAGATCAAACTTTCTGTTCAGCTCTGGTTGTTTCAGTAGGAAAGTTTGAAAATCCCCTGTTTCATTGAAAGTCCATTTATTCCCCTGAAAGAAGATGTTCAGTTTTTCTGAGTAGCTGATTCTCACTTGTAAACCAAGATTTTTTTGCCTTCTGGAATATCATATTCCAAGCCCTAGGAGCCCTTAATGTAGATGCTGCCAGATGGAGCCTCGGCAGTTGAATTGTTTGTTTCTGGCAGCTTTTACAATTTTCTCTTTGATTTGGGAGTTTTGGAATTTAGCTATAATATTCCTGGAAGATTTTCTTTTGGGATCTCTTTCAGGAAGTGACCCATGAATTCCCTCAATTTCTATTTTACCCTCTGCTTCTAGGATCTCAGGGCAATTTTGCTGTATTATTTCTTGAAAAATGAAGTCTAGGCTCTTTTCTTGATCATGGCTTTCAGATAATCCAATAATTTTTAAATTATTTCTTCTGGATCTGTTTTTGAGGTTGGTTGTTTTTCCAATGAGATATTTCCCATTTTCTTCTAATTTTTGGCTTTTTTGGAAGAGTTTTATTTCTTTCTGATTTCTTGGAAAGTCATCATCTTCCTTTAGTTTCATTTTGCATTTGAAGGAGTTATTTTCTTCAGAGATCTGTTTTTATCTCCTTTTCCAGCTGGTCAATTCTTCTTTTTAAGGCATTCTTCTCCTCATTTGCCTTTTGTTTTGCTTTTTTTTTTTCATTAGGCCTAAGCTGGTTTTTAACATATTATTTTCTTCAGTATTTTTTTTTGTATTTTTTCCACCAAACTGTTGATTTGGTTTTCATGATTTTTCTGCATTGCTTCCCAATTTTTCCTCTACCCCCCTTAACTGCTTTTCAGTCTTTTTTGAGCTCATCCATAGTCCAACCCCATTTTCTATTTCTCTTGGAGGTTTTGGATATGGAAGCTTTGATTTTGTTGTCATCTGACTGTGTGTTTTGATCTTCCATGGGACTAAAGTATTTCTCTATGGTCAGATTCTTCTTTTTCTGTTGTTTACTCATTTCCTCAGCCCAAGACTAATTTACAGTACTTCCAAGGCTTTGGGTTTTTTTGGGGGGGGACAAACCTGAGAGAGAGCAGAGAAATTTCTGCAGTCTTCCTGACCCCTTTACTGTCTGTGGGCTATGCTCTGGGGGTTCTGCGGCTGATGCTCCTTCACTCCATACTCATTCTGGTGTAGCAGAATTCTCTCCCTGCCCCTTCAAGCCATTCTGGGGCTGTGCTGCAACCAGCTTTTTCAAATTCCTGGTCCTGGTGAAACACACCTTTCCTGCAGAACTCCTAAGTTATCTTGGACTGGGAAAATGTATCACTCAGTCTTTCTGTGGGTTCTGCCACTCTAAATTTTGGCTAGAGTCATAATTTGTTGGATTTTGGAGTTTTGGGGAGAAGGAGTTTCCTGGAAAATGCTGCCTTCAAGTAGCCATCTTAGCTCAGCCCTACATAAACATACTTAAAAACACATTTTATTTTATTTCCTTAGTTCTCTTTTCATGATTCTACCATAGTATGCTGTCCTTGATCCTTTTTTCTTCACTTTTTCTTTTAATAACTTTTACAAAAGGAGAGTTACTTCAAAGATAAGCAATAACAAAAGTACAAGCATTTTTTCTTCAACACCTTGGGTGCATATACCACCCTATACCACTCCAGGCTCTAGAGAAAGTGGTCTCACTTGGCACTATTTTTATATAGCATCAGTTATGTCCAAATGAATGCTTTATGAGCCCTTATCCAAGCTACAACTGAGTTGTGACACAGGGTATCAATTCTGGGCTGTTGCAAAATCCATAATGCACTTGTATTCCTAGACTTCCAGACTTGGATTATTCAAAGTTAGCTCCCCTATTCTTTGAACCTCACAAATTCTTTTCTTTTTATGTTATCTCTGTAGGTGATTTCATTGGTCTTGTGTATTCAACTATCAACCATGTAGATAATTTCCAAATTTATAATAAAATTTCTGAATTCCAATTTTGTTTTAATGTCTATTAGATCTCTTTAACAGGTTGACAGGTGAGCACTTCAGACTCACAAGTCTAAAATAGACTTCAAAACCCCACTTTTTTTGAGAGCACCACCATCCTTTCAGTTACTGAGGTTCCCAAATTTAATGTTATCTTTTTTTTAGGTTTTTTTTTGCAAGGCAAATGGGGTTAAGTGGCTTGCCCAAGGCCACACAGCTAGGTAATTATTAAGTGTCTGAGACCATATTTGAACCCAGGTACTCCTGACTTCAAGGCCGGTGCTTTATCCACTATGCCACCTAGCCGCCCCTAATGTTATCTTTTTAACATGATGTTTTCATCAGTGTTGTCAGATGTTTCAACAAGGCTAAAACCAGCATCAAGTTCAGCAACTGTACTGATGGTAAATTATTTAACTTAAAAAGGCTATAAGCCAAGACTAAAGTGGAGTCAACTAAAGTTGACTTTTTGTTCAAAATTGATCATGCATCAGTGTAGCATCTGAAGATAAGATGCAGCAGAATATGGATCAGTTCTGTGTTCTTTGCTTTAATACCAAGAAAACAGAGGATCCCCACCAACCTGCATTATACCAACCAGCACCACACTAACTATACATGGAAACACGAGTACAGCAAATGGAAAAATTTTGAATGCTGTGGATAAGTTCACTTACCTTAGCAATATACTTTCCAGGGATGTACACATGGATGAAGATATTGAGGTACATATTTCCAGAGCTACCTCATTGTTTGGAAGGCTCAGACTGAAAGTGTGAAAGACAAAGTATTATGCCATCTACCAAATTGAAGGTTTACAGATTCACTGTCTTGATTTCATTGTTGTATGCCTATGAAATCTGAACAGTATGAACCTTATGATCTCTTCATGTGCAACTTTTCTGTTAGACTACTTGTAATGTCATGAAACTACTTTCTTTAATGTTTATTATTTGTCTTTAGCTACAAAAACACTGTAGGTAGCTAGGTGGTGAAGGAAGTTGATTGAGTGCTGAGCCTGGAGTAGGGAAGACTCATCTTTCTGAGTTCAAATGTGACCTCAGACAATTACTAGTTGTGTGACTCTGAACAAGACTCTTAACCTTGTTTGTCTCAAGCTCTTTACTTGTAAAATGAACTGGAGAAGGAAATGGCAAACCACTCTTTGCCAGGAAAACCCCAAATGGGGTTGTGAAGAGTCAGGACCAAATTACAATGCAGAAACCACTGGTGGTCCTTGTACTTCCAGGGGTGCTGCTAGTTTTCTGATGAAAAATTCAAATGGTATGACTTTCCAACTGAAACAAAGACTTCCACTGGTCTAGGAGGAAAGGCCAAGGTACTTTTCTCCTTTGTACTTTTACCCCAAACAGTTTCTTCTTAGGGACTTGGCTAGAGCAGCTTCCATAACTAAGCTGCCAGATAATAAACATTTCAGTTTGAAATGAACTTGCTGATTTTATACAATTTGGATTCATTTCCTTTCCTTCTATACTTTCCAGGACTTCTATTATAATTACTGTTGTTCCTACTTTAAAGCTTTTGAATGATTAGATAGATAGATATCAGTTAAGATGTGTTCCCAGGTAATTATAGATTTATTTTCTTAATGTAAGAGTTCTCACCCAGCAAAAGCATCAGGGAGCAAAATCTTATTGGTTGCCTTAAGTGGGGGTAGATCAATTGATTGAATTAATTGACAAGCTCTAATGCCCCCACCCCTAGTAGTTTTACAAATAAAAATTACACATATTTAAATACTGGGAGTCAAGGAACCCAGGATAGCCCACTAAGAGGTAATTGCTCTCCTTACCACTATCTCCTTTTGTCCTTGACATTTGTCCTTGACTAAATCCTTCTACTTAGCACCTTGGAGTGGCTAAAGGCTTTCTTTTAAGCATCAGATTTGGGTGGTAACTGCTTAGAAGACTTAGTTGCCTTCTCATTTTCTAGCGACATAGAAGATGCTAGAAGAGTCTATAAATTTATTCTAAATATCTGTAATAACTCTTCCCTTCCATCTCTATAGTTCCCAAATAACAATTAAAATATAGATTAGTGCTAGTAAGAGTGCTAAAGTACTAAGTAGCATTATTCACTGGGGATACAACAACTACCATATAGCTAATTTGCTGACTGCAAGAGTAGGAAATAATTTTCCTTAGATTCTGTAGAATAAACAGTTAACTTTGGGAATTATGAGTGAGGGTGAGAGAAGGGAAAATATCTATAAAGGGACAGTCTCATTGATCTTAGTCCATTTAGAATTGGAATGCCTCATTGTTTTTCACCCTAGGTATTAATCAGAGAGAAATGGCAAATGGATTCATCATTGTCACAGACTCTAGAATGAAAGATCTGAGGCAAATCTGGGCACCAGCATTTTTCCCATTCTCAAGATAAAGGACATTTTTATCTAATTTCAAATGACTTTTCCTTCAACCTTTCATCATGTCTTTTCCCAAGCTAATCACTATAATCTTTATACACAGCCTTCTAGGATCTTTGTTCCAAAATATTTATTTCTGTGCATTTTGTGCCTAATAAGATACAATTACATCTCCATTGTGATTTTCAGTGTAAATATTTTCCAAATATTCAGGAGAGAAAGAAGAAAAAAAACCTATAGAGTTATTATGAGATCAGAACTTTTTTAAATTTATTTTTATTAAAGATATTATTTGAGTTTTACAATTTTCCCCCATCTTACTTCCCTTCCCCCACCTACCCCACGGAAAGCAATCTATCAGTCTTTACTTTGTTTCCATGTTGTACCTTGATCCCAATTGAATGTGATGAGAGAGAAATCATATCCTTAAAGAAGAGACAAGAAGTCTAAGAGGTAACAAGATCAGACAATTAGATTCCTGTTTTTTCTAAATTAAAGGGAATAGTCCTTGAACTTTGTTCAAACTCCACATCTCCTTATCTGGATACAGATGGCACTCTCCTTTGCAGACAGCCCAAAATTGTTCTCACTTGTTGCATTGATGGAATGAGCGAGTCCTTCAAGGTTAATCATCACTCCCATATTGCTGTTAGGGTATACAGTGTTTTTCTGGTTCTGCTTGTCTCATTCAGCATTAGTTCATGCAGATCCCTCCAGGCTTCCCTGAAATCCCGTCCCTCCTGGTTTCTAATAGAACAATAGTATTCCATGACATATATATATATGTATATATATATATATATATATATATATATATATATATATATATATATATATCACAGTTTGCTAAGCCTTTCTCCAACTGAAGGACATTTACTTGATTTCCGATTCTTTGCCACCACAAACAGGGCTGCTATAAATACTTTTGTACAAGTGTTGTTTTTAGCCTTTTTCATCATCTCTTCACAATATAGACCCAGTAGTGGTATTGCTGGGTCAAAGGGTATGCACATTTTTGTTGCCCTTTGTGCGTAGTTCCAAATAGCTCTCCAGAAAGGTTGGATGAGTTCACAGCTCCACCAACAGTGTAATAGTGTCCCAAATTTCCCACAACCCTTCCAACAATGATCATTATCCTTTTCTGGTCATATTGGCCAATCTGAGAGGTGTGAGGTGGTACCTCAGAGAAGCTTTAATTTGTATTTCTCTAATAATTAATGATTTAGAGCATTTTTTCATATGGTTATGGATTGCTTTGACCTCCTCATCTATAAATTGCCTTTGCATATCCTTTGACCATTTGTCAATTGGGGAATGCCTTTTTGTTTTAAAAATATGGCTCAGTTCTCTGTATATTTTAGAAATGAGTCCTTTGTCAGAATCATTAGTTGTAAAGATTGTTTCCCAATTTACTACATTAGATCAGAACTTCTTTATAACTATCTCTTGAAAAGGTTACTTAACTCAATCAAAAAATGCAGTTAAGTCTTGAAGGGAATAAGAAGGATTATGTTCTGGAGGGTTTGACAAAAATTTGAAAAATAAGCAGTAAATGTAACTTTGGTATGTATACAAAGCTGACAGCCATACTAGGTTTAGGGTGTGCTCAAGGAAGACTAGTATCTCTCATGTGAGGGCTGCTGAGCCCTTTTGAGGGCTGCTTACCTTTGATGTCTACCTGAATCTCCTAACTCTTACCTATGACTCCAAGAATCTATAGAATGCACAGTGTGGTCACAACCCAGAAAACTGTTTTTAGCAAGACAGGCTAAACTAGGTTCAGGGTAATTGAGGGATTCCCAAACTCAGTGGTGAGTTGTTGGGACTAGCTACCCCAAGCATGTGGAGTCTTCCTCTGTTGAGGACCATGAAGGCAGCTGAAGCAGGTGCTATTGAGTGTTTAGAGCCTGGTTAGACATCTAGAGCAATCACAGTTGTCTTGACTCTTTCTTACCACTGGATTATGAAGCAAGAGTGAGACTGATGACTTTGTGCAACTCCACTTAAATTCAGTTTGTGCAGACATCAAAAGACACCCATAATACTTTATCTTTCCTCATAGTCCTGTATCAACATACAAGTGACAAAGCTGCAGGAGGGGATACACTGGGAGCTATAGTCACAACCCTGCACATAGGTGGTCCAGACCATAGGGTTGTTTCCACACTGAAAGCAGCAATGGAATTCAGCAGACCCCTGGTTGACTGAGAAACATTTTTAAGGATTGCACTGCTCACCTCCTGATGAGAGGAAGGGGCTAGAAATGGTGCCCTAAAAATTATCTGCTTACCCAACCCTGACCTGATTACCATGACAGGTGGGGATCCCACAGTGCAATCCATTGAGACACAAAAAAAATCTACAAAAACTTCTTCAAAGAAGATTCCATTCACCATTGGAGTGTGGAATATATACAAATTCATAGATAATACAAAATCCAATAGACCAGAAAGACAAACAACTCTTGGAACAGAACTCAGGTAGATATCCTATCCAAATAGTAACCCTGAGTGAAACAAGGGTGGCAAATGAAGGTCAGCTTACTGAAGTCAGGGCTAGATACATGTTTTTCTGGAGTGGCCACAGTGACAGGGAACACTGTGAAACTCAGTAGGTTTTGAAGTCAAAACAAATCTAGTTAACCGATTTGAATGCCTACTTAAAGGAGTGAATGACCAGTTCATGACAATGAGATTGCTACTTCCAGGAAAACACCAAATCATCATCATCAGTGAATATGCTCCCTATATGATGAACCTTGATGAAGTCAAAGAAAAATTTTATGAAGACCTGGAGACCCTTATCATCAATGAATCAAAAGAGGATGAGCTTATTATTCTTGGGTGACTTTAATGTGAGTAGTCTCAGACTGCCAGACAAGGCAGGAGTCCTTGGGAGGAATGGATTTGGAAACAACAACAGGAATGATCACTTACTACTGAAGACATCTCATGACATTCTCATCACAAACACTGTCTTCTGTTTACTTAAATGCAATAAAACTTCCTGGATGTACCCACATAGCAAATACTGGCATCTAATAGACTATGTGATTATAAGGAAAAGAGAGAGACAGGATGTGAGAGTGACAAAGGCAATGTGTGGTGCAGAGTGCTGGACTGATTACAGATTCATCCTCTCCAAGCTAAATATTCACATTCTGTAAGGGAGTTTTGTGTGTGGGAGTACTAAGTAACCTGCTGTCTGCAAGCACTGGGGCATTATTTTATTTTATTTTTTTAGGTTTTTGCAAGGCAAATGGGGTTAAGTGGCTTGCCCAAGGCCACACAGCTAGGTAATTATTAAGTGTCTGAGACCAGATTTGAACCCAGGTACTCCTGACTCCAGGGCCAGTGCTTTATCCACTACACCACCTAACCACCCCAGTGGGGTATTATTTGACTTGTAATTAGAGAATGCCTCGGGATTGGGAGTGAAAAAGGGTATTTAAGCATTTGCTTGGGGTTGAATAAATGGAGAACTTTCCATCTTTGTGTCCCACCTCTTCAAAGTTCATCTGAGTAAAGGATAAGCTAGCTGGCAGGAACAAAACAAATGGTGGCCAAACAGGGACACGAAGGCAAGAAAAAAAGCTGATTTTGGGGCTATCTGATTGGAGTCCAGGATAAGGACCAGCAGATAAAATCAAGGAAAAAAGCTTCTAGGTCACATCCCAGAGCAAAAGACTTTAGAGCAGTAACAAGTTACCATGGGGCAGATATTAAGGAAGTTGGAACAAGGAGGTGTGGAGGAAATGGAAGGTAAAGGGAAAGTGTATTCATCAACATGGCCTAAGGCAGAAGAAATAAATAAGTATTATCAAGAAAAGTCTAGGATTGGTCCTACAGCACTTAGTGAAGAAACTTCAGTATTACAAAAGGCCACTGAAAGGGCAAAAGACCAGGGAGAAAATTTGGGGGATCTAGGAGCTGAGTTTCAGTCATATCCTGTTATTGAGGAGCCAGATCCTTTTAATTCAGGAAACCTTAAGTGAAGACATGAGCCAGTAAATATAAAAGCAGTCAGAGATTTAAAGAAGGCACTTTAGGAATATGGGACAAGATCACCTTCTGTCCAGCTATAATTGGATACTCTTGCATACTCCATATTGACAATTGGAAGCAGATAGTTAGGGCATATTTATCCCCTGGATAATGTGTCTTTTGAATGATGGAGTTTATAGAACAATGTAGACAGATGCCTTTGAGGCATGCACAAGGTCCCAATGCTGCCACATATTATGAACAATTAAGTGGCACAGGTCAGTTTCTCAACAATTCAGACCAAATATATTATGAGTTAGAAACATATGAAAGAATTTCTACCTGTGTAAAGAATGCTTGGGGACAGAACCATTTGCACTTAATCAAAGAAATGATGATGCTTTTGTAGATTTCTTTGCCTGGTTACAGGAGGCAGCAGGAAGAACTTTAGGAGATGCAGCAGGAATATATGTATTAATAAAACAATTAGCATGGGCTAATGCAAATGCTGATTGTCAGAAAGCAATGACTGGCTTAAGAAAGGATGCCATCATTGAGGAAATGATTCAAAAATGTGACAGGGTAGGTTCTCAGGTGTAGCATATGGAATTAATGGCAGAGGCATTTGATAATATGAACATGGAAAATAAAGAGAAATGAACTTGTTTTGTTTGTGGAAAACCTGGACATTTAAATAAAAATTTTTGGAGTACCCAAGGAACTAAACCCAGAAAGGTCAGGACAATCATCCTAAAACTCTGTGCCTAAAGTGTAAAAAGGCAGGACACTGGGCATCAGAATGTAGACAAGGAAATTTAAATGAAGAAAGGGGACCTCTCCCAGGGGCCCCTAAAAAACAATCATAGTGTATGACACTTCAGGACCAGGAAGAGAATGGAATGGAAAAACCAGTATGCAGCTTTGGCAGCAAGCTGACCCATATCAAACTACTGGTGGTCAAAAGTGCTGGGAAATTTAGGGTGCCTCTACATGTTTCTACTGAAGTACCTATTCACCCCTTACGATTAACAGATAAGGAATTTGAAATCATTTTGGCTCCACCAAATCCAGAGTACACTCACATTATACCTTTGGTAAAGCACATAAGTGGGGAAATTTTCTCTATTGCAATAGTTAATGCTAACAATGATGATAGCTACATAAATGAGAAAACAATGTATAGCTCAGTTACATGTTTTTTCAGGATCTGGTATAAATTGGAAGGAAAGGGAGCTGATAAAATGGCCAAAACTGAGAAACAACAATGAAACTATGTTTACAACTATGATTTCTTCAGAAAAACCTCTTTGTGTTATCCAAGTAGAAGGAATTGCCTTCCTACACTTGACTGACACTGGGGCAGATTGGACTATGTTCCCCATGCAGAACTGGCTATAAGCTTTGCCCAAACAAACTGCCTATACTAATCTAATAAGCCTTGGGGGTCGATAGGAAACAGAAATTTCCTCTCAACCCTTGAAATGGAGAAAAGAAGATAAAGCAGGGACTGCCACTCCTTTCATAGTTGAAGGACTCCCTACAATATTATGGCAAGAGATATATTGCATCAATTAGGGGCAAAAATTAGCACAGATTCTTTGATTGGGGCTGCTGTTGAGTTGGGAAGTGAAGTCTCTGAGGTGGCACCACAGGGGGACAGAGCTTCTTCCTCAGCAGCAGTCCATTGACCGAGCACCATTTCCATGAATGGGGACCTGCTGGCCACTCCTTTTGGCCACCACTGCCTGCCTGGCTGCACTCTGTGTGCTAAGCACGACCCAAACCCCTAAACCTACGGTCAACTTCAGAGACTCTGTTGTTGATGCTGCTGACCCTGATATTCACTCTAGTGCCCATGATAAATTCCATTCCTGAAGCCACAGCAGATTCCACTCTCTAGCCTACAACCAAGCACACCACTACCTTTGCTCCTGCACCAGAAATCCGTGAAGTATACACTAACTGCACTTCCTGTGTTGAGAGCAAAAATGTCACATGCTATTGGACAATTTGTAATGGTGCTGGCTACTGTTCACAAAATGCAGCAACTTTCAAATGCTCTCTCTCATTCTCTGCTGCTCCCACCCTCTACAGAGGGAGGGGGGAGGGAGAAGGGAAATCTTCCTTTTTAGAACTTTGAAACTCAAACCTATGTCTCAGAAGGTATGCATGCTTTGATGCAGGAAGGGCAAGGACCCCCCAAAGTAAAAAAGTTTATTTTAAAAATCAAGGGACCCCTATGCCTTTTTCCTGGTTTGGGGAGGAGAGGGGAGTTTGTGAAATGACCATGTTTTTCTTAGGCTATTAATTGGGAAGCTTCGTGGTCAATTAGTCAAGAAAAAAGGGGAAGAAGACTTTTTTTCTGGGACTGGGAAATTTAGATTTTATCTTTTGAATGAAGCCTGTGCCTATGGCTAATATCTCTGTAGAAGAGTAGCTAACTTTGAATTTTTGTGCAGTTGCTCAAGGATGTATTCAAATTTTTTTTGATTAGCTATTTCAAGATTTTCATGAATATAAATGAGGTTCCTCAAAAATTCTGATTGATTCCAAAAGTTATTTTTCTTCACTGGTCTTAATCGGTGTGTTCAAAAATATATGTGTGTGTATATGTGTATTTAAACATCTTTAGGACATTTGATATTTCTCCACTGGCCTGGAGAGGTGGTAAAATGTTTCTATATTCTGAAATCTGGTGCTGGCCAGGTACTGTTTCTGTTTGTGCCTGTGTGTTTGTTTGTGTGTGTGTGTGTGTGTGTGTGTGTGTGTGTGTGTGTGTGTGTGTGTAATTCAGAAGGAAATTATATTGGGATAAATTGTATTTCTAGGAATTTGGGAATATTGGATCCTATAATTTACTGATTTCTTTTGGGAAAGAGATATTTGTACTAAATTTTGTAATCTGATCTGTTTTGATGTTAAAATTGATATAATTATTTACATTAAATGTTACTGTTTTAGGTTTGGGTTTTGAATTTGGTTGATTTGGGGATAAATAGCAAGTGAAATTCATATTGCTTCCCTCATGATCATGCTGTGTAGGATATTGTTGATGGGTTTGATAAACTTCCAAGCCCTACAATGATTTGGATCTTCCCCATGCATGGTGTATCAGTAATGCTGAAAATAATTCTCCCTCCTGCAGATGGCTTACAGGAAATTTGCTTCAAAAATAAAAGTGGGGATTTGTAAGGGACTGTTGTGTGTAGGAGTACTAAGTAAACTTTTAATACCTGCTGTCCAGGGCTTTTTTGACCTGTAATTAGAGAATGCCTCATGATTGGGAGTGAAAAAGGGTATTTAAGCACTTGCTTGGGGTTGAATAAATGGAGAACTTTCTATATTTGTCTCCAGTCTCTTCAATGTTAATCTGAGTAAAGGATAAGTTAGCCAGCAGGAACACAACAATTTTCAACTGAAGTGGTGATCTCAAGACAAAATTTGTTTCTAACTTGGAGGGAAAACTGAGCCAAAAAACTAGTTGGCAACAGTGGAGCAGAAAAAGTGGGCAATTTTCAGAGATCTGGTGTACTGCACTGCATTTGCTCATCTGAGTCAGAGAAATTACAAACATCAAGACTGATTTGTGAAAATGATGGAGAAATACAGAAGTTGCCAAATGAAAAATGAGAACATCATAGGGTTTACTAGCAGGATAGTTCATCCACAGTATTTAATTCCATCAAAAATAAAGTACTTAAGTGAAGCTTAGAGAGATGTAGTAAAAGACTCTTGACTAAGTAAGAAGGAAAATGAAATTCAGTTTTATGAAGATAGTAACAAACCAAAGTTCTTTTATGATGCTCTGAAGTCTGTGGGCCAAAGACCTGTGGTGCATCTCATCTACTCAGTGCTGATTAACCATAGGGACATCCTTCACCTGGAAGATGGTCACCTTCCTGAGAGCCAGTGTTAATTCAGAAAGGATCAAAGAATAGTTGATATGGTATTTGCTGTCCAACATCTCCAGGAAAAATGCCAGGAATAGAACAGAGGTCTGTATACAATGTTTGTAGATTCTTTCATTCATGAGGGTTTATGGAAAATTATGTCAAAATTTGGTTTCTCAAAGAAGTTCAACAGTATTGTATGTCAATTTCATGTTGGTGTGCCTTGTCACCAATGGAGTGAAACAAGGATGTGTCCTTGCTCCTACGTTCTTAGCATGATATTTTCAGTCATGTTATCAAATCTCTTCACTGAGGATGAACACAACATCAAGGTCAGCTACTACACTGATCTTCAACTTGAAAAGTCTACAAGCCATGACCAAAGTGAAGGGAGTGCTGGTGTATGATCTTCTCTTTGTAGATGATTGTACACTCAAAGCAGCCTCTTAAGCTACAATAAATACAATAAAATATGGATTGATTTCTCTCCTGCTTGTGCTAATTTTGGCCTAACAATTAAAGCCAAGAAAACATAGCTGTTCCATCAGCCAGCACTACACCATCTACATGTATAACCATCAGTTACAGTAAATGGAGAAGTTTCGAGTTCTGTGGACTTACCTTGGGAGGTAAGTTCCTTTCCAGGGAGGTACACATTGACAATGAGGTTGACACACAATTACCAGAGCTAGCTCAGTATTTGGGAGGCTCCAAAAAAGTGTGGGAGAGAAGTATTAGACTACCAACTAAAGATCTACAGATTCATTGTACTGACCTTATTGCTGTATGTCTGTGAAACCTGGACAGTCTATCAGTGCCATGTCAGGAAACTGAATCCTTTCCATTTAAACTGTCTCAGGAAGATTTTGAAGATCACCTGTCAGGAGAAGCTACTAGAAATTGAGGTCCTTTCTTGAACTAAACTACCAAGCACTCCTACTACAGAGAACACAGCTATGATGGGCTGGGCACATTGTTGGAATGTCAGAAGTTAACTTGCCAGAAAGGCTATTTTATGGTGAACTCACACAGGGCAAGCACTCACAAGAAGGTCAGAAGGGACACCTTGAAGCTCTCTCTTAACAATCATAGAGGAGCAGCTAGGTGGTATAGTGGATAGAGCACTGGCCCTGGAATCAGGAGGACCTGAGTTCAAATGCAACCTCAGACACTTTATAATTACCTAGCTTTGTGATCTTGGGCAAGTCACTTAACCCCATTACCTTAAATAAATAAAATTTAAAAATTAAAAAAAAGAACTATAGAACTATGATTGGACAGAATGAAAGAAACTGGCACAGGATCACCCAGTATGGCATGCTCTCATCAGAGAGGATGCTGTGCTCTATAAAGAAGGCAGAATTGAAGCAGCTCAAAGGAAATATAACATATATAAGTTTAGAGTAAGCACCTCAGGGTGTTCACATGGACTATTTGTGCCCTATCTGTGGTAGATCATTCCAAGCTTGTATTGGTCTGATCATCCAAAGCTGAACACATTGTAATTTAACTCAGACATAGTTATATCATTTTGGTCTCCTTTAATAAGGAAGGACAAGAACCAACAAATGGAGGTTTTCACTAATATTTTCTCTGGTTCATTTTTCCTCTATCCAACTTAAAAAATACTTATTCATGCTTTTCTTTTTATAGCACTGACTTTTCACAATAATGTAACCTCTTTCTCTTTTTACAATAGTGAGAAAAATGACTATTTTTTCTATTAATAACCAATTTTAATAAATTAGGATCGAGGTTTTTCCTTTTTATATCCTCATTTAGTGATAAACATTTGGACAAATTCTGATCATGAAACCTTGCTATCAATCAAACTTGACTCATTATTGTTACCCTTCATTGTCAAGACTACAACTCACTTTGTCATTATAGGTATAAGTATCAAGGATTAGTAACACTAAAACAGGTCAAATATTAGTTATATTAAAGCAGGTCCCCCCTACTAGAGGCTGCTCCAACATATTTACATCTCTTTGCTTGCAATCATTTCCCTCACTTTGAATTTAAAATTTTGTTAATTCCTGACTCTCCTGGTTCAAGCCTGCTCTGTTTGACTCAGGTCATTCACATGTTGGAGTCCAGTTCCATCCAGTTCTCTCTTGGGAGGAAAGAGCTATTCCATTTTCAGTTTTCTTGAATCAATTTTTTTTTATCATTGTTTTCTTTGCATCATTATGGTCATTATTTAAATTGATTGAATTGTTTTCCTTTGCTTCAGTTTACACAAATTTTGCTTAATTTCTTTGAATTCTTTATATTCATTCCTTTAAATGCTTTATTATAGGAATTAGAGGAAGAGAAGATAGATTGGTCACATGGTAAGATAGAAGTATTCCATTTACTTCCTCATGATATGAGAAGAAAAGTAGAAATCCCCAGCATTTTAGGTGAACCTTTATGGCATACTTATGAAAAGACATGGACAAGAATTGCATAGGATTGGCAGGAAAGAATGGGTCATGATTTGCATCTCTGGGGAGAACTTTCAGATCAATGAGATTATGTTGATTTGAATACGTTCATATACCACAACTTGTTCAGTCTTTCCTCTAATTGATAAGTACCTAATTTGTTACTAATTTATTTTACTATGACAACATTGCTACTCTAAATATTTGTTTATTTATGAGATCTTTCCCCCTGGATTTAACTTTCCTATATACAAGATTTAAAAGCTCTAGAAAACTTATCTTTTACTTCAAATATTTCCATTTGATTCATTTAATGATCAAAAAAGGCTTCCACTGTCTTGAAACATAAATATATTTTTATATAGTTTATTTTTTCCAGATGTCAATTAAGGATAAAAGGTCTGGGAGGGAGTTGGAGAATAAGTTCTTTTATATAAGTTCTTATTTTCAATAAGTTACATGCATATTCCAATTTTCATTGGTCTGGAGGAAATTGACAGTGGCTCCTTCCTTCCCCTATAGTAGATGTGGATTAGCCCAGGGAATAGGAAAGAACTCTAACTGAGATCCTCGTGCTGAACTTTCTTAGCTCAGAGTTGAATAAGGACCAAATAGTTGCTATCCTTCTGACTAAAATACCAAGAGCTCTGGGCACCAGGAATAAATATGGTAGAGAAGGGACAACCCAGAAATTCCTAGTGCTAATCAGGAAAGAATAAATTAATATTTGTTGGTGAAGTTATTTAGGTACTGCTATTCTTTCCTAGGAATTAAAACCCCACATACATTTTGTCTGTCTTCCTCTGCTTCCTACTTTTTCTTATTGCAGCAAAGAATGGGTGAGGAGGATAGAAAGATACCAGAAATAGAACTGTTATATCTTTAAGCCATATTTTGGGTTTCTTTTTGTATGTTCAATCTTAAAAATATAGCTATATTTTTACTAAAAATAATAGCTATCAAATATATGTCATTAATGCTTCTCTAAAAACATGTAGTAAGATGGAAAAGAAAGGAAAAATCTAAAAAGGAAGAAGTCTAAATTATTAATGGTTTATAAACCAATCTTGAATTTTGACTGGGCAAACTGACTGGAATTTAAAGCCATATGTTTAGTGATATGAGGGTTTATTAATTTGTTTTATAATTAGGCATAGAGAAAATATAACAATACTCAGGCAGTTTCTATTAGGAGACTTTAGTCTTTACTGTTTGTGAGTGAACTGAGGTGGGTAATCATAGTGGGAAATTACCTAGATAGGTCCATTGCAGATTGCATTAACAATAAGTTTGCTAGCTCATCTTGCTTAGCAGTGCCACATGGTGGCCATATTTATAAGACAGATTAAATAGTAAAGTTCACAAAATAGTTTTGATCTTGATGCAATCCAAATATTAATGACTCCAGTAGTGGAAGACTAAGAAAATTCCAAACTGGCAGGAAACTTCAATGAAGACAGTATTTATATTTCTGTACAAATCACAAGTCATACTCATTGAGTAAATATTCTAAGTCTCTAGATTCTCTTTTGGGATGGTGGTCATCTCATCACACTGGCCAGCTTCTGGCTACCATTTCACTTATGCTTTATTTCCACTAGCCTCTTTTTTTCTGTATCATGATCTTTTAAACCATAGAATGATGAGAAATTTTGTACTTCACTGCTTTTTCTATTTTCTACAGCTACATATTTTTTTCCCTAGGCTGATGACAAAATCTTGTTTGAAAGACATTATTATTTCCAAGGTTCCTGGGTTCAGGGGCCTGAGCTGTCTCCATTAGGATATAAGTAAAGATAATGGCCGAAAGGTGGTGGTATTCTGAATTGCTTGGCCTTCTGTTTCTTCCTCAGAGTGCCCTGCCACTTTAATTAGAATGAATTGCTTCCTACTTGGTGATTAGTTGGTGGCAGTTATTTGGAATGGCTAGAGTGAGGACAGAAGTTTTCTCTCTCTTTAAAGTCTACTGAATGGAAAATGGAAAATTTTTGATTCTCAGTGACTAATTCTCTTCAATATGGCATCTTACCACACCATAGGGTAACTCACATTCCTTTAATTAAAAGACCAAGTCATATGTTTTGTTGAAAGGGTACAAGACAAAGGTTAAGTGGCACCATGGAAAATATCCTAGTCAGAAAATATGCCATCATAAATGGCCAGGGTAAGCTCATCCTTATCATACTCCATTAGGATGTCCACTATTAAACTCACATCATTAAATATGGTTTTCATTGGCAAATAATTACCCTTTTCACTTCTCTCATGTCCCATACAATCTTCTCCTTCAGAAACCCAA
This sequence comes from Macrotis lagotis, assembly GCF_037893015.1. Classification (NCBI taxonomy): domain Eukaryota; kingdom Metazoa; phylum Chordata; class Mammalia; order Peramelemorphia; family Peramelidae; genus Macrotis; species Macrotis lagotis. The sequence goes on along the minus strand of NC_133661.1, from coordinate 270,362,995 downwards.
GCAAAATTAGTTAACTACTGTGATTTCTTCCACATCTTCGTTCCTTTTCTTTTTATCCTGTCCAGGATATTCTAATCTGTCTCCTATTAAAAGCATCTTTCTTCCAAAAATGTCCCCTTATTCTTCTTCAACTAATTGATAAAATATCTTTTCACTGAGCCTGTTCCCAGAAAGTCAGATAAAATAGGAAAGGGATTTTAGAAATTACCTAATCCAATCCCCTTATTTCTCAGAAATTATCCTTTTTTTATTGATGACTTTTGATCTTTATATCACATTCATGTCTAAATATATCCTTCCATCTACCCTATTGAGTGAATTATACTATATAACAAAGATTTTAAAATAGGACAAAAATAAATCAGCAAAACTAACCAATATACTGATTAAATCATAGAGCAACTATTGAATTCTATACCATAGTTAACACACACACTATCCCTTCAATAAATGGACAGAAGTGTGATTCCTCAACTTTTCTTCAGTATCATGCTTGGTCATTATAGTTGCACAGCATTCCATTTTATGAGTTTGTTGTTTCTATTTATATTGCCATACTCATTGCGTATACAATTTTTAATGATTCTGCTTATTTCTTTCTGCATCAGCTCTTCTATGCCTTCTTATGAGTCTGAATCCTTTCTTTTTAAGGAGCAAGAAAGATGAAATTACTTGCTCACAATTTTTTGTTATTCATTTGTTTCAGTCATGCCTCCTCCTCCCAGATCAATTTTTTTAACTATATAAAAGAGGTCATTCTTTGTCTTGTTTCTTTCTTACCTGCCTCAATCACTGAATGAACATTATGTCTCTCAAACTGAGACCTATTAAAGTCCTTAGCTTAAAAAGGAATCCATTTTTGGTTTTTGCAGGGCAATGGGGTTGGGGTGGCTTGCATGGGGTCACACAGCTGGGTGATTGTTGGGTGTATGGGGCTGGATTTGGGCTCGGGTGCTCCTTTTTTTGAGGGGGATGGGTATTATGTTTACTCTTAAACAAGAATATGTATAAAAAACATTATTTGTACAAAATAAGAATAAATAAATAAATAAATTTTTTTAAAAAAAAGGAATCCAGGGCTCATCTTGATTCATATCTGACCACTGGACCCAGATGTCTCCAGAGGGTCATGTGTTATTTGCTTGCTTCCCTTTTGTCATGGTCCTCTTCAGAAATGAAGGACAAACAACAAGAACAGGATAAACAACTTAACATGCCAGTGATCTCCTTCTAGTACTGCATTATATGTTAACAAAAACAATGTACATTTAAGAATTATTAGACAGTTTCTTTAAAGCAGCATTAAGCAGGTAGTAGGAACATTGTTATTCTTCATCTACAGATGGGAATTAAAATTCAAGAGATGCTACATGACTTGCCCATGATTATAGAGATATGGCATCTCAGAGATTCAAATCTAAATCTTCTTGCATAGCAATATGATATTTATCCTTTGTTATCTAAGAAGACAGTGACATCAGGGAGGTGGTGCCATGACAAACACATGATTTGGATTTGAGTGAGGAGGTGCTGTGCTAAGTCACCAGCCTCACTTTCTTCTCCAGGGCCATTTGGGTCCAGCACCCAGATATGAACCAGGAAGATTGGAAATGGTCCTGGATGTGAGGCAATCAGGGTTAAGTGACTTACCCAAAATCACACAGCTTAGTAATGTTAACTTCTGAAGCTGGATTTGAATTCCTATGCTCCTAACTCTGAGGCACTATCCACTGTGTCACTTAGCTGCCCTAGAAATATACATACAATACACATATCAATAACCCCTCCCCTCCTCCTCATTCAGAAACATGTTCTCATCTCCAGTAGGCTCAATAAAAACATAGGGAATTTGGTAAATTGACACAGTGAAGATTCAGAAGGCCTTCTTCAGCTAGTTAATATTTTGCAAACATTTCACTTACATCTTACTACCTACTATTAAATGCCACCATCAAAGTAGTAAACAGTTGTATTAAAGGTTCAATAAATAATTCCCATTTCTCTCAGTTCCAAGGATGATCTATTAAATAATGCTATGTGTTAAAGCTGAAAACAGTCTTAGTGTAGAGCACCTACTCATGAGATAATGAACTATGGAAGACACAAATGCAAAAGTTCTAAAAATAAATAAAGCAGAAATTATATTGGATGCAAATGATCCAAAGCATTCTCATAGTTTGTGTGGACAGGAGGAGGTACTTTGAGGACTATCATACCATCCCAGAGAAAAATAGGATATGTATTATGATCTCAACAGTGGAAATCCAGGAGTCAAGATTTGGGGGATGTGATTGAGAAAAAGAGACAGAAACCAAGGAATCCCTTAAGTGGGAAAAAAGTTGGTGAAGGACCTATCCACAGACATCATTGCCCACCATCTTTTCTCTTCCATCATCACCAATATCTTCCCTCAACTTATCCTCTTGTAGGAGAGGACAGAAAATAATGCTCACCATATCACCTCAAATCTCTGGTTTCTGTATTCTAAGATATTAGAAAATTTCTTTTTTAGATATGAGTCTAACAATTTTGTGCTGCACCAAATTTTTTAATACATCATAAGCAAATTATGCTGTCTCAAAACCCTGCTATCACTAATCATTTGATTAGTCATGTATCTATGATATTTTCCTTATGAAATTTACTTCCCTCTGAAATATCCATCTCACCTTTAGTATTATAAAATACTGTTAATTTTTTATGAGATAACTAAGCATAGCATTACTGTCACAGACTGATGGTTTTCTCCTTACTGATTTTAAGAAACCCTTATTGACGTCTAAAAATGTAATGGATAACTAAATTATCTTAGTTGAACAATTAGTATATATCGATTTCAAACAAACATGATGACAAATTATTTTGCAAAATTATTATTATTTTTAACCACACCAAAATTAAAATTCATTTTAAAAACCGTTATTCATGTTAGGAATTATATCATTCATTTAGGTTCCAGAAAGGTATGTTTATTTATATGTTATACTGAATGATGCTATATATCTTATTAAAAGTTTTAAAAAAGGACAAATATGTCAATGCTTGTGATACATATTGGTATTTCCCCTGTCCTCACCCCTAGCCCAGCTTCTAGACAGGAAAACATAAGTGATACTTCTGATGGATTCTACACCCGATACATTTTATAATTTAGCAATATCTGATCTCAAACTATACTACAGAGTTGTAACCATCAAAATAATTTGGTACTTGTTAAGAAAAAGAGTGATTGATCAATGGAACAGATTAGGGACACAGGATACAGAAGTGAATGAACTTGGTAACCTAGTGTTTGATATATGCAAAAATTCTGGCAATTGGGGTAATGACAAAAATTGATGAGAAAACTAGAAAATAAATCTGATAAAAATAGGTAACAACCAATATCTCAGACTATATATAAAATTAACTAAAAGTAGGTATAATTTAGATATAATGGGTTATCAAAATCAAATTAATAGAGTAATGAAGGAATTATCTTTCAAATCTCTGGATAGTGGAATAGTTTATGATCAAACAAGAGGATTTTGGGGAGGCAAAATAGATCATTTTGATTATATAAAATTTTAAAAGTTTTTGGATCTAAAATTAGAAAAAAAGCAGGAAACTGAGGGGAGTTTTTACAGAAAATTTCTTTAGTAAAGGTATCATTTCTATAGTAAATGTGTCAAGTTTACAAGAACAAGAGAATGCCCTAATTTATAGATTGTCAAATGATATGAATAGGCCATTTTCAGAGGATGAAATCAAGAAAAAAGATGACTAAATACTTCTGGGCAGCACAAATGATAGTATTAACAGTAATATTATAGTGCTTAATTTGTTTTTCTCACTATGACCAAGATACCATTGGACCCCAAATGTAAAATTGCTAATATAAGCATGTTTTCACTTGTTCTATCCTGAAAAGAACACATCCTTATTGTTTCACTAGTTGTCGATTCTTTGAACCTATGCAATTGAATCCTTGTTTTTTAGCAACTTCTGGATAATTCTTGGTAACTTTTGTATCTAAGTTATTGTTTTTATAGGTGACCTCTGTGGTCTAAGTCAGCTGGAGTGGAGGTAACAGTGGAGAGATTGTCCTGGGACAATTATGTTCAGACTCTTGTGACAACTATCCAGAAAGGAGATTTTTGCGGTAAATGGTGAAAGAATATAACCAGAGGGAGAATATAGATCAATGGTGAGCTACATTTTCAGGGATCGTGGCGGTGGTGGGAAAGTCTTACCATAGTGTTGTATCCTTTCTGATAACTATAAGAACTGGCATTGTTTGGGGAGTGAGACACATTGGTAAAAAGGAACTATGAGTCAAGCTCTATCAGGTAGTGGAGGAAACTGCTAGAGGAGAGAGCCCAGAATGGATACTTTGCAATTTTTGATTCCATAACTAATGAAGAGGACAGAGAAAGACTACATAGTTATGGAAATCACAAACCAGAGGAAAAAGGTCTAGAGTAGACAGAATGAGAACAAGGATAATAAAGAGAATGATAGAAATCCTCTCTGGAAAGGGGCACCAAAATGAAATTCAAAGAAGCAATGAACAGGACTGATTAAGGGGATGAGATGAAGGGGGAACACACTTGATTAGCTGAGAGGGGAGAAAAAGATTAGAACTAAAAAATTGGACAAAACTAGAAAATTTTCCTATCTTACTTAATTTCCTAAAATCTACAATGTCTTGTTCTTCTTGGGTTCCCTTCTGGTCCCCTTTTCATATTACCAGTTGTGCTCTACCAAACCTCAGTCTTAGATTACTCCTACCTTTGTGCTTACAAATGTGCTAATGAATGGAGATGTAGAGAATCATACTACTTTTCTGACTGAGTCCACTACACATTTACATCATACAACGTCATGTGGGCCTTGGTAGTCACTAGGCAGTCATTCTACATCTTCCTCTCTTATCAATTCTCTATCCTATTCTCTACAATAGGTCTTCTAAATATTCCCATTTTTTCCCCTCAAACTTCCTATGGATCTTCCTTATTTCACACTCTAACCTGTGAAAATTACTTCATAATTTAGATGAAATATTAAATCCATTTGCCATGAATTCTCTCTTCTTCCTTCTTCTTCATGTCATATCATTCAGATTCATTCCACCACTAATTCCTCTTCTGCCTCTGTCTCTCATGAAGATGTAGTTTTACCAAAAGTAGGCTTCCCTCTATCCTGTTCAAGTAAGGTCATTTCATTCTATCTCCTTCAACAGATCCCCTAATTGCTTCTCTACTGCCTAAAAATATGCTATTTTCCATTCATTTTCAAAAAATTGACTTGATCCTTGCTTTCCCACTATCATCCTATTTCTCTTCTGCTGTTTGTGACTAATTGCTTGAAATGACTTTGATATATGTCTTCATTTTCTGTCCTCTCATCATTCCATCAAAACTGCTATCTCCAAAGTGACCAATGATCACTTAATGACCAAATCTAATGACATTTTCCTCAATTCTTATTTTTCTAGACATTTCTTCAACCTGTGACTCTGTTAATCATCCTTTTCTCTTGGATACTCTTTTCTTTCTAAGTTTTTGGAGCATAGTTCTCTCCTGATTCTCCTCCTTCCTATCAAATCACTCCTCAGTATCCTTTGCTGAATCCTCATTCAGATAATACCCTCTAAAGATATATCCTAGGTCCTCTGCTTTTCTCCCTTTATTCTACTTTATTTTGTGATATCATCAAATCCCATGGACTTAATTATAATCTCTATGCTGACAATCCTCAAATCTACCTATTCATTTAATATCTCTGCTGACTTCCAATCTTATATCTCCAATGGTTCTTCAGTTATCTTGAACTGGATAAACATTTTAAATTCAAAATGTTTGAAACTGAAGTTATTGTCTTTCCCCCTAAACTCTACTTCAGTACTTTTCTTTTGTATATATGAATTCTTTCTTTTTTCCTTTGATATCTTTAAAGTATAGATTTAGTGGTGGTAACCCTGGGTCATATAATGCACTCTAGTATATAATAGTACCACTAGCATATTTCCAAATTGTTTTTCATAACTTTTGGATCAGTTCATAGCTTCACTAACAGTGCATTAAAGAACCTGTTTTCCCATGACCTCTCCAGAATTTAACATTTTTCTTTTTTGTCAATTTGGCCAGTCTGATAGATGTGAGGTAGGACTGCAGAGTGTTAATGTTGCTGTTGTTGAGTTCTTTTTTTCAGTCATGTTTGATTTTTTGTGACCCCATTTGGGATTTTCTTGGAAAAGATACTAAAGTGGTTTGCCACTTCTCCAACCCATTTTACAGATGAGGAAATTGAGACAAAGCAGGTTAAATGACTTGCCTAGTGTCACATAACTAGTAAGTTTCAGATTCAAATTCAGATCTTCCAGACTCCAGTCTAGCACTGCACCAAAGTTTTTAATTAACATTTTTCTAATTAGTGACAGAAATTTTTTTATATAGCTACTGATAACTTGATTTTCTTCCACAGAAACCTATACATTTATATTTTTATTCATTTATCAATTGGACAAATGACTCTTATTCTAATAAATTTGACTCAGTTGCTGATATATACCAGAAATGAGACCTTTATCAGAGAAATTTGCTTCAAAAATTGTTTTCCAGTTTTGTTTCTCTTCTAATTTTTTTAGCTTCTTTGATTTTGTTTGTGCAAAAGCTTTTACAATTTTGTATAGTAAATTGTTCACTTTAGTTTTTCAGAGAGTTCAGTACAAGGCTTACAATTTTTCTTTATTCTCTAACTCCTGTTCCCATACTAAGAGACATCAACATATTGTTGATTACTCTCAAAATTTGCCTCTCTCTCTCTGTCTCCCATTACAAAACTCAACTCTATTTCTGCTCTATGACTGCCAATTCCTTGACCCTTCAATTCTCTCTCTGGCTATCTTCCCTGCACTAATTCACTTTTTTTCCTATTCTCAATTTTGACTTACTGGGGAACTAATTCAATTCTACACTGTCCTTCTCTTTCTCTCTCTCTCTTTTTTTAGGTTTTTGCAAGGCAAATGGGGTTAAGTGGCTTGCTCAAGGCCACACAGCTAGGTAATTATTAAGTGTCTGAGGCTGGATTTGAACCCAGGTATTCCTGACTCCAAGGCTGGTGCTTTATCCACTACGCCACCTAGCTGCCCAATGTCCTTCTCTCTTGAATCCCTTTATCATATTCCTGATTAATATCTTTCAGTTATTCACTGACTATATTCCTATCCATACTGGTGAAGAAAGGTAGAGAAAATCATGCAGTCATTTTGTTGCAAAATTAAAATAAATTTAGGGTTATATATATATTATATTATATATAAATATATTATATATATTTAATTTATAAAATAATAAATTTATGTTATACAACCTCAACTGGTGTCTCATTATTACTAAGCAATTCTACTATACCTCCCTTATTAACTTACTATAATACTTTCCTCAGCAGCCGTTCTAAACTTTCTTGTTTTTCCTCAAACCTCTCATGGCTCCCCATTGTCACTTTCAAGTTATTTCCTTTACCTCTCTTTGCTATTCATATCTACCTCTCCCAGCTGAGATCCTTGTAATGAGATTTTACAGAAAAAAAAGTTGAGGCTATTTTTGATGAGCTTCTTCTTCTTCCCATATCCTCATCTCCTAACACTCAAATGCCTTCTGCCTTTATCCTCTCCTTTACCCTGTCTCACATGATGAAGTGGTCTTATTCCTTACCAAGTTCACTCTCTGTATCTATTCAAGTAATTCCATTTCATCCCATCTCCTTTAACAAATTGCCCCCTCTGAATGCCCACTCTTCCTTTATGTTAGCCTATAAACATGCTCATGTCACCCACATCCTCAAAAAAAAAAAACCCTCTCAATTGATCCTTCCATTGCTGTTAAATGATCATCTAATAACTTTTCTGCCCTTTATAGTTAAACTCTTTGAAAATCTTATCTACAACAGGTCCCTCTACCTTCTCTCTTCTCACTCTTATTAACCACTTACAATCTGACCTCTGGTTTTATTTTCACTGAAACTGCTCTCTTCAAAGTTACCACTGATCTTGTAGTTGCCAAATCCAGTGACCTTTTCTCAGTTCTCATTCTCTTTGACTGCTCTGCAACCTTTGACATTATTAATCACTCTCTCATCCTTGATACTGCCTTCAGATTTTTTGAGACATCACTCTCTCCTGGTTCTTCTTTCAGACTTCTCAATTTCTCTTGCTGAATAGGACTTCCCAACCATGTCCTCTAACCATAGGTGTTCTTCAGAATTCTGTACTGGGTTACATTCTCTTCTCCCTCTCTTTTATAGCACTTGCTGATCTCATCACATCCTATGGATTTAATTTCTATCTCTATGGTAATGATTCCCAAATCTACTTATCTTACCCCAACTTCTCTACTGAGCTCCAATCTCACATCTCTACTTTCCTTTCAGATATCCCAAAAGTAGGTATCTTAAATTAAACGTGCCTAAACAGAACTCATTATCTTTCTTTCATTATATATGAGATATTTTATTGTTAATTTCCTGATCAATTGCCATTTGTATGCTCAAAAAGAAGTCTTTATCTTTGGTATCTCATTAAAGCAACTTTTCCTCAACCTAGTGTTTAGCAAAAACCCTAAACAAAAACCTAACAAATTGCTTTTCAAAATTAGATTCAATGGGGGGTGGCTAGGTGGCATAGTGGATAAAGCACTGTCCCTGGAGTCAGGAGCACCTGGGTTCAAATCCGGTCTCAGACACTTGATAATTACCTAGCTGTATGGCCTTGGGCAAGCCACTTAACCCCATTTGCCTTGCAAAAACATAAAAAAAATTATATTCAATGACTAGGTGGATTTTTTTTAGTTTTTTGGGGGGGTTAAGTGACTTGCCCAAGGTCACACAGCCAGGTAATTATTAAGTGTCTGAGGCTGGATTTGAACTCATGTTCTCCTGGCTCCAGTGCTGGTGCTCTATCCACTGCACCACTTACCTGCCCCTACTAGGTGGATTTTTAACATTTTTTGCCCAGCTCACTACACTGAATCTGACTTATTAAGCCTTACCCTAAAAACCTAAACAAGAATCTAGAAAATGTGCTAGAGCAAATTCTAATCAAGAAAGAAAAAATTACAATTAGTTGTTTTTCCCCCACATACAACAAATTTGAGGTGATAAAAAGAAAGATCTGTACACACAGGGACTGGGGCTGGCCAAGAATGAAACTCAATATCAGAGTAATCAACAGCCATGGGAGTGTTGGGGACACATTCCTGTGTCCAGGGATGTAAAGATGTTCACAATGGAACAGGCAATATCAGGGCAGAAAGAGGTCTCAGATGACCCCTGAATTAGCACTGTGAGAAGGAATGGGTGCCAATTCATAATTCTGTCATCTATTATTTTGATCACAGTTCTAGGAATGATTATGAGCAAGAGAGGATGGCAGCTTTGTACTGAAAAAGGAAAAAGTCCAAAAATGTAGACTCTGGCAATGTGCCCAAGAACAAGATGTAGACAAAGTTTCCATTTTCAATTCTGTACATGAATTTGCATGAAATGATCTGTCCAACATTTCAAGATCAAAGGGGAACCAGAGGAGCCAGCAGTTCAATTCCTTTGAACAGAGAATCTGTAAGTAGATAAACAAAGAGAGAGAATCCAATAGCAATCTACTGAAACCCAACCAAGAGAATCAAATTTGGTTCAGGGACTTGCTGAACTCTGACCAGAAGAGGAATGAATAGACCTCCCTTTGGATCATTCTATTGGTGAAGTGCTGACAATTTGCAGGTCCCAAGAATGAGCTATGACAATAGCAGAAGAATAGGAAAAGTCGATGACATCTTTCTACCACCCTCCATAATAAAGGAAGAAATTCAGACCTTAGTATACAATGTCATCAATTTCTGTAGACTGAAAAAAAAGATTTCCATACTCTTGTATGTCTCTTGTCTCCCTAACAATCTGACCAGATTTAGAAAAACAGAGACTTTATCTTCTTACATTCTTTCAAGTCCCTAGCAAAATTGTCATTCACTTGATAGCTTTTTCCTTTAGATGAACAAGTCAAAGGAAAAGGTTACTTTTGGATATACCAAGACAAAAAAATCAATGTTTTCCAGGAGTCACTGAACAACTCTTCGATTTTTCCAAAATTATGAAGGGTCAAACATGGGGAGCTTTTTAGGGGGAAAATATAAAACCTTTTACTTAGTAGTGGATGCTTTTCTTTTTTACACAAGTATTCTGCTATGCCTCAAGTTTTTGGAATTGCTTCCTCATCACCCATCATCATTGGGTCACAACAACTAGGAGATAGGAAGCATCTCATATTAAAGAGAAGATTCTTGATTGTCACATGCAGTGGTCTCAATGAAGGATGAATACATCCAAATTGGGGCCTGTGGAAAAATATAAAAAAATTCCCCTAATTTGCCTGAAATTTTATATCCTTGTGAAAACAACTCTGATTTTTTTTCCTCTTAATCAAGTATTTTTCCTCCAGTTGACAAAATGCTAACAGTTTTTTTCTTATTCTGAAGATATTGTGTTTTTGCAAACTCCAATCATACCCTTTATCACAATGCTAGTTTAGAAAACTCAGTATTCCCTTTAAATTCATTTAATCATTCCTGATAGTGATAAGGTTTTTTTCTAATATGAATTTTATGATGGAAAATAAGACTTTACCACATTGATTGCATTCATAAGATTTTGCTCCAGTGAGGTTTCTCTGATGTTTAACAAATGTGCTGTGGCATGAAAAAGTCATTGCACATTAATCATATTTATAAAGTTTCTCTTTTCATGTAAATTCTCTAATGAGATGGAACTTTCATAAAAAATCCTTTCCACATTGACTTCAATCATACGATTTCTCTCCAGTGGGTTCTGATGTTTAATAAAGAAAGGTCTTGTGTGAAAAAGTCTTTCCACATTGATCACATTCATTAGGTTTTCCTCCATAGTAGATTCTCTGATGTGCATTAAGTCGCTCTTTCCATGTAAAAACTTGTCCACATTGATTATATTCATAAGATTTCTCTCCAATGAAGATTGTCTGATATCTAACAAGATTGCCCTTGAATGAAAAAGTCTTTCCATATTGACTAAATCCATAAAGTTTTTCTCCAGTGTGAATTCTCTGGTGTGCTGTAATATGGTACCTTTTAATAAAAGTCTTTCCACATTGATTGCAGTCATAAGGTTACTTTCTAGTATGGAGTCTCTAATGTTCAGTAAGATGGAACTCCAAGTAAAAGCCTTTCCAAATTGTTTACATTCATAAGGTTTCTCTCCACTGGGGATTCTCTGATGTTCAACAAGAGTGTTCTTCACTGAAAAAGATTTTCCACATTGATCACATGCATAAAGTTTCTCTCTAGTGTAGATTCTCTGATATTTAAGAAGAATGCCCCTCAATAAGAAAACCTTTCCACATTGATTACATTCACAAGGTTTCTCTCCAATTTGGATTCTTGCATTTGTAGCACAGAATTCTCTACATATAAAGTCACAGGCACTGTCATTTATGATTCTTTCTTTGTATGTTTCTTTCACAGAAAGACTTATTTTTCCAATATTCTTCATTTCAAATCTAATCTCTTCTGGACAGCAGCTCCTCAGGTCTTTCTACTCCAACATCCATGGTCCTTCCCTTTGCTCAAAATAAGAGATCACATCTTGTCTGGGAACTGGAATCCCCACAGAGAGTAGGTTTCTGGGCATTCTCCAGCATGACCTCCTTGTTCAATTGCTTCTGACAAGGGTCCAAGAGGTTCCATTCCTTCCAGGTGAAGTCCACAGCCACATCCTTGAATGTCACTAACTCCTGAAGTGGAGGTCTGAGGCTCCCAGGGCCATTCCCTTGAATTCAGGATTCCTGGGACAAGCAAGCACTGAACTGGCTTCCAGAAGGCAGACTGATGTCAACTCCAAGGGAAGAAAGAAGAAAGAACTATCTTTCGCTTTATATTTCTCCCTCTCTGCCCCCTCCTTCCCTACTACTGTAGAAAGCATTACCATCTTCTAGTCACCTAAGCTCTCAACCTAGGAGTTATCCTGGAATCCTTACTACCTCACACTCTTCCCTCCCCCACCCTCATCCTTATCCAATCTGTTGCCAAGGTCTATTGATTTTTTTTCTGAAATATCACTTGTATAAGCCCTCTTCTCTCTTCTGACACTACTATTATAATAGTGTAAGTCTGCTGGTGAGTCTGTCTGCCTCAATTTTTTGCCTGCCTCAATTTTCTCCTTATTCCAATCCATCTTTCATTCAGAAAAAGTGATTGCAGGTCTGACCATGTCACTCCTATACTCAACAAATTACAGTGACTATCACCTCTGAATTCAAATATAAAATTTCTGGTATTCAAAGTCCTTTATAACCTAGTTCCCTCCTATCTTATTTATAGTCTTCTTTCACCTCACTCCCCACCATGTACTGTTTGATCTAATGACAGGGCCTCTTTGTTGTTCAAGGAACAAGACACTATTCATGTTTAACATGCTTGAGTGTTTGAACACTTTTCCGATTGAATTATAAAGGAGCAGTTTTATTGGGTTAATATCCTTAAAGGGTAGAATCTAGAATCAGTGAGAGATTTTTTGGCTTGGGAGCTTTAAGGTCTATGGAAAGAGAGAGAAATCATCTCTTTGGGGAAAGAGGATTAATCTCCTTTCCCTTCACCCATTGTCAGTCAATTAAAAAACATTAAGTGCTTACTATGTACCTATCATTGTAATATACACTCAAGAAAATAAATGAAAGCCAAAAAAAAACCCCACTATTCTCTTAGGAACTCATATTTTAATGGGAGAGACACAAATAACCTACATAGAGATGTGATAGGACTGCTGTTTCCAGGATATATACCTGCCACAGCATGAGGGAGCTTTATCTAAAAGAGGACAAAACTTCCCCCAGGACTTGATTTGCCTTTTTGATTAGCCCCAATTGCCTTAATACATCTTTCTAGTCTTAGGGGCACAAAAAGTCCCAGCCTTATGGAATCTAGGTCTCTGAGATTATCCTGCCTTATTGATCAGGCACATTTTCATATGGAGATGGGGGAAGGCTAAGAAACTAAGTATGACTACAGTTATCCTTTCCACATTTCTACTTTCTCCATTGCAGTATTGATATATTGAGGGTTTGGAATAAGAAATTAAATGGGAATTTTGGGGAAGTTTTGTGGAAGCTGTAGAAAACATGCTAAGATCAGCAGTCAGCATAAAGCCTATGATCAAATACTTAACTCAAGTTTATAAGGTACCCCACAAACCTCCCCCCCCTTTTTTCAAGGCAATGGGGTTAAGTGACTTGCCTAAGGTCACGCAGCTAGGTAATTATTAAGTGTCTGAGGCCGGATTTGAATTCAGGTCCTCCTGATACCTACTTTGCCACTTAGCTGCTTCAAAAAAAACCTTTTTCTTTTTGAGTGAAGGGGTAGCAAAAATTTTAAGGGGAATTTCCAGATGGAAGTGGTACTACCCCAATTATGCGGAAGGGATAACTGATATTCTTTTTGCATATCCTTGCTTGTGCATTCAATAACTTCCAAATACCTCATTTCATCCTAACATCAAACCTGAATTTAGATAGGATGTGCATTAGCATCTCTCCTTCAATAACAGTATAAATTGGAGCTAACTTCAAAGAGGAAAGACTAGTTTTTTAAAAAAAGTTATTTGTAGAAGGTAAGATTTTAACTGAGATGCAAAGAAAAGCAGCTAACTAGGAGGTAGTGGTAAGGAGGAGATCATTCCAGAAAAGGAGAATAGGCAATGAGAATTTGCAGTCAGGAGTAGTGTGCCTTGTGCAAGAAGAAACTAGACCTTAAAAGATTACAAAATACATGGAGTATAAGTATAATACATGGAGTAAAGTATAAGTACATGGAGTAAAGTATAAGAAGACTATAAACTATAAGAAGACTACAAAGGTAGGAAATGACCAGTTTGAGAAGGGTTAAAAACCCCAAAGAGAGAATTTTATGCTTAATCCTGGAGACAATAAGGTGTCCAGGGAGGTTACTGAATGGAGTAGGGTAGGGGACACATGGTTTATTACCACACTTTAATAAGACAACTATGAGTTGGACATTTTAATAGAATAAGGAGAGATTTGAAGCAAGATGACCAATGCAGAGGCTATTCTAATTGTACAGGAGGGAGTTGATGAAGCCCTGAACTAGGGCTGTGATAGTGTCAGAAAAAAAAAAAGCAAGCATACACTATTATATAAAATGCTATGGAAAGGTGGAATTGACAGCACACTAGATATGTATTAGAAAGGGAGGAGTGGAAAGATAGACATGACAGTTGAAAACTGGGATGAAAAGAGGATTCCACCAAAAATATTGGGCTTGGAGGTCCTGTAATTCTAAAGTTATGACTTGGTCTTCTGCTCCTACTTGTGTGCCTCATTATCAGTTTTATTGGGGAAAAAAATAGGGTCAAAGCATTTACTTTGATCTAATTCAGTTTACTGAATGATTATTAATCCTCATCCTCATAGTGGGAACTTTAGGAGTGAATACTCACAGAGTAAAGTCGTGATACCGAACAACCTTTGAGAAGTGTTAGGGTAACAATTTCAAAGTGGGTGCTTATAGGGAGAGGTATTTGATATAACAAAGACTTGGTGTTATCACTACGTTTATGAACATGTTTATTTATTTGTCAGTATGTCATTCCAGACTTCCTTTTTAAGTGGAAAAGGGAGAGGGGAAGGAATATGCGGTTAATAAAAGCCTTCTATGTTCCAGGAACTGTGCTAAGAACTTTATAAATATTATCTCGGGGACAATGAAATATAAAGGGAGAGAAAATAGGTGCACAAGGAGCAGTTGGAAATGTTGTGACTCGAGATCCCAATCTTTTATCAGAGAATTCTACATGCAGTTCACAGTTTTTAACTTTAAATCTTCTCCCCCGGAACAAAGCAGTAGCCAGATGAGGACGCTTTGCTTTGATTTTCTGGAACACATACCAACCAAGCTCTTCCCAGAACACAACAAAGAAGCACCGTGGACTGCCGGTGTTCTAACCCAAAGTGCTCGCTGCTGCGCTCGGCCTCGCTTCGGGGAGCAGAGGGCCGGTGGTGAACAGGGAGGAGGAGCCCCGGGGCCCCGAGTCACTGGGTCGGGCGAAGCCCCACCTCCTCCTCGGATCCGCCCTCTTCCTACCCAGAGCTTTCAACTGTGTCCAGCTCGGGGAGCCCGGGTCGTGGCCAGCGCGGCCAGATGAGCGGCGGTCCCGCGGCCCCTGGGCCTGGGGAGGGGAGCTTCAGTCCCTGACCGCCCGCTGCGCCCGCAGAGCCTGCATGCGAGCCGTCCCGCTCCGGGGCAGAGCCTCGGACTGCGCCTGCGAAGTGAGCCCGAGCTGGGCCCGGGGCAGCACCAGCGTGCGGAGCTGGAGAGCCGGCGGGTAAGGAAGCTGCGGACGAAGCTGGGGGACACGCCGCCGCTGGGCCCGGACCGAGCCACTTCGCTCGGACAGTCCGCTCGCTGGACAGAGCTTGATTAGGAACTGGAGGGAGATGGCGCTTTCTCCCGATCCTCGCCACGCCCTTGCGGGCTCCGGACTGGCTGGGTCCTATGCAGGGTGCTGCAGGGGGAGTGGGGGGCCCAGGGCACCGGGCTGTGGTATGTGCCAGAGGCTCATCCTGGTGTACAGGCGTGAGATTAGGGGCGAGCCTGGGACTTCCCCTTCAGAGGCGACGGGGCTGAGGAACCTAACGGTGAAAGAGGACCGCATCAAGGCTTACTGTCACTTAAGTTTGCAATAATGATGGTTGGGTGGAAAGAAAGTGGGAGGGGATTTCACATCGCTTTAAGGATGGCTCCTTCCTGGGGAGGAACACTGGAATGGGGAGGGATAATGTTTGGGGAAATGGGCTGCAACAGATTGCGTCTCCTGGAAAAAAAAAACCCAGCTGCTTTTGTACGAGTAACCCCTTCAGATGGAAATGACGCTAAGGCTGTTCCTCATTTTTGTTCTTTTAAAGGACTTGCTCCCGGAACTGCGGTGCTGGCTGCAAAGTTTTGTCTCCCTTTTCAGAGACTTAACAAAAGCCTAATCTCTTGCTTTGCTGGGGCTCTTGAGACCGGCTGCTGTGCGAGAGCCCTAGAGAGACCGACATAAGGTGAGGGGAGGGGAGAAAAGGGGGAGGGTTGAATCGAGTGATTGCAGACTTAGAGTTTCTTTGTCTTTTTAGCAAGTTGAGGGGTTGGGTAGGGGAAAAGAGTCTATTGTAACAATATATGAGTGATATTTCTTAATGGTAGTGGATTAATGTTGAAATTGTAGTGGCTGCTGACATGATGAAAAAGCGTCTGTTTTATCACAACTACGGACTCCTGACTGAGTTGTAAACAAACAACTTTTATTTTGATCTAGGAGCTGATTTGACTTTCTTGGGTATCAGAGAAGACTTCTAGCTTGGTAGAGTTCTGATATTCCTTCCCTTTTCTATCTAGCCATTATATTAAAAATAGCTATTAGCTATTAAAATAGACTAAGTTGGTATATGAAACTTCATTTTCTATTTTAAGTCATTTTATAAAACATTTTCAGGAGATATGGGATCAGCACACACCTTAGAGGTAATGACTAGGAGTGGAAGGAGAGAACAGAGGACAAAAATATACCATTTTTAATTACTGAGTAAAATCTTGAATCATCAGTTTTGAAAAACTGAAGTGTAATATGTTGCTGGAGGAAGGAAGATTTCATACTTTTATATGCTTAATTTATTTTCGGAGGCTTTAGAATTATCCTTTGGCCAAAGGACTGTATGATGAAAATGGTCACTGCTGAAAGAATTACTCTATTAAATTAATGGTCTGGTCTGAATCATTGTTACTGGACTTAAGTGCTGCTGAACCTCAATTAAGATAGAAATAAAATGATAAAGTCAATTGTTTATTTCTCTCTTTTAGCATTAAAAATTCTGAATTTAAACATTAAACAAAATTTGGATTTCTGTATATAGATTTTAGAACGAAACAATATTCTATAAATTAGGCTTTCCTTTTTAAAGTATATAAGAAATTCAACATAAAATTTACAAATTAAACTTCATAAAACAACTATTATATAAAAAATGCTTACTTCACTTGAAGTCATCTCTGTAGTAGCTGGTTGATGGAGTAGCTGAGATTGGAGTCAGGAAGATCCAAGTACAAATCTAGCCTCAGACACTTAGTGGTTATGTGACAAATCACTTTCTTTTTGCTACAATTTTATCATTTGTATCATGGGAACTGTAGTAATAGCACCTATGTTCCATCATTGTTATGAGAATCAAATGAGATAATAATTATAAAGCACTTAGCATAGTTTGACACATAAGCACCATATAATTGTTTATTATTGTTATTATTATTATTATTATTATAGATTATGAGAATTACTTGAGATACAACTCAATTATTGAATTTAAAACTTCAAACAAACTATACATTGCATTATATTACCGACAGAAATATTTTAGTCTGATTATTCTGAGAAGGAAACTCACTGTTGTACATAAGTTGAAGTAATATCACTGTTTAAGATCACACCTTACTTGTCTCTCAAATCCATCAGCATAACTTTATAAATATTTGCCTATTTCCATTTGTTAGTCTGAAGAACTATTTTGCCTGGCTTAGCTTAGATAGATTGATTTCTTATCTGCATTTGAGAACCTTAGGGGGAATTTTGATAGTTGAAACCGAATTCTGGTAAATATTGCCTTGAAATAGAATGTCTATGAAAACTCTTATGCCATTAAAGCAAAAAGATAGCAAGCTTATCAGGAAGTCTGATAATATCTATAATATCCAGTTAGGATTTGTCAGAATCCTAATTTGTATTGTTCATTAGCTATAGAAAACAAGGATTCTAATAGAGGTCAGGTCACCATATCCAAAAGAACAGATGCAGCAGCAAACAGACTATTGAGTGAATAGGAGTGTGCATTGTAGGCTTGGGAGAAAGGCAGTGCTAAGGTACAGAATTACTCTCCTTTTAGAGGAATTGTAAATAGGTTAATGGGGATGATCCTAGACTTCTTGGAGGGGATTCAAATGTAAGAAGCCTGGAAAGGTAGGATGAATCCAGGTTGTGAAGAGATTTAATGTCAACTCGCTAAGTTTATATTTGATTCCAGAAATGATACGGAAATACTGGAACTCATCGATTTGTGGAGATAGGGAAGTGAGGGCCATGATCACATATGCTTTACCCTTTATTTAAGCATTTTTAAGTTAGAAAAAAATTTCTTTTCTCTCCCTTCCAACTTCCCTAACATTGGAAAAAAGAAAAAGAAAACTTGTAGCAAATATGCATAGTGAAGCAAAATAAATTCTCACATTAACTATGTCAAAAATATGTCTCATTTTTCATCTTGAATCTTATCACTTCTTTGTTTAGGAGATGTGGGAGCATACTACAAACCAATACTTTAGAAACATCAACTTGGTAATTGAGTGGAAGATGGATTGGATCTGAAATAGGGTTATGGCTTAGTAAATGGAGAGAAGGGAACTATATGCCATATATTGTGATGGTAGAAGCAAGACTTAACATCAGATTGGTTATGTGATGTGAGTGTTAGTGAGGAAGCTAAGGATAACACTAAGATTTTCAGACTGGGAAGCTAGTGGTATCTTTTATAGTGCTATCTTCCTAAGGTCAAAGAGGTGGTAAAGTAAGATTTAAATTTTTTAAATTAATTAATTAATTTTGAATTTTACAATTTTCCCCCTAATCTTGCTTCACTCCCCCCACCTCCCACAGAAGGCAATCTGTTAGTCTTTACATTATTTCTGTGGTATACATTGATCTAAGTTGAATGTGATGAGAGAGAAATCATATCCTTAAGGAAAAAAATAAAGTATAAGGGATAGCACAATTACTTAATAAGATAATGGGTTTTTTGTTTATAAAAGAAAGATTTTATTTATTTTGAATTTTACAATTTTCCCCCTAATCTTGCTTCCCACCCCCCACAGGAGGCAGTCTGTTAATCTTTAAATTGATCTAAGTTGAATGTGATGAGAGAGAAATCATATCCTTAAGGAAAAAAAAATAAAGTAGCAAAATAGCAAAATTAAATAATAAGATTTTTTTTTTAAATTAAAGGTAATAGTTTTTGGTCTTTTTTCAAACTCCACGATTCTTCGTCTGGATACAGATGGTATTCTCCATTGCAGATATACCCAAACTGAATCTGATTGTTGCACTGATGGAATGAGCAAGTCCATTAAGGTTGATCATCACCCCCATGTTGTTGTTAGGGTATATGTAAAGTAAGATTTTTAAAAAGGGCTTGTGAGTTATTTTGTTCCATATTTTAGACTTTAAGAGGAGGAAAAAATAAAGAGAAAAATATATCATAGAAAAAATGAAGAATTGGGAGGAATTTAATATTTTCATTTAAATTATATATATATATGTATATATATGAAAAGTATACAAATGTCAGGCAAACATTTCTTAATCTCTTATGTTCTTACATAATGCTAAGCACTAGAGATAAAATATGAAAAAGAAAAGGATGATATAATTTTAAAAATTTATATTACTGTTTTCTGTTTCTTATACTCTCATATTCATTCCAATCATCCCTCCTTCTCTTTCTCCCAGAGAGCCATCCTATATGACAAAATGTATTTCTTTTTCAGAAAGGAAAAAAAATCAGCACAAAAATATATTGAGAAATTATGAAAATGTTCAATGTGTAACACCTGAGGACTTCCCACTTCCTTGAAGGGGTAAGTTTGGGGAGGAGTGTTTTCTCATAACTCTTCATTTAAGTCTTGCCTAATCTTTATGATTTTGTTACATTTTCTTTTGATTTTTATAGTTGTTAAAACTTGAAAAATAACAAATCAGAAAAATACAGCTAAACACAAAAGTAGATATTCTGAAAATCAAAGAAGAGAGAAAGAACTGAAAATAAAAGCACATTGAATTGATAGATGATTTTAGGAACTAATTTAAAAAAACCCCCAGTAAATTAGATAACTTTTTTTTTTAAGGAAAGGAAAAGCAAGTTACCACTGTCAAGGGATAAAAAGGACAACTTACAACAAATGAAGGTGTAAGTAAAGGAAATTATTAGAAACCATTTAATTCAATATTTTGCTAGAAAAAATAACTTAAATGAAATAAATGAATATTTACAAAAACATGAAAAACTTATATAATTAGAGTGAAAGATAATTTAAATCATATAGTATTAGAAAAAGAAATTGAAAGGCAAATGAACTACCAAAGAAAAACATCACTGGTCCAAATGGATTAAAATCGAATCTTATCAAACCTTCAAAGAAAAATTCATTCTAACATTATATAAATTGTTTGTAAAAATAGGGAAGGAGGGTATCCTATGGAAAACTTGCATATTTTATCCATCTCTGACAGAAAGGAGGGTAATATACTTTCTTTTAATAGAGCCTCTGCAGATATGATTGCTCAATGTTTTGATTAAAACCCTTAAGTCTTGCAAAAGCATTTTCTTTAGTATTCTTGTCTTTGTATAAATTGTTCTGGTTTCTTGTCTCTTCACTCTGCATTGATTTTTATTCTCCAATTTAAAATTCTCTGAATTAAATCTCTTATATAATAATCATTATATTTATATATAACAGCTTGTTCCCAGTTACCTGAGGCAATTTAAATACTCCTTTAGAATTTAGACTTTTTCCCTCTTCCTTGTCCCATTTTAATCTTCTTTTAAAATCACAAAGTTTATTTTGGTTTTGATTGTTCTTTTCATATATTATACATTCTTCCTAACTCCTGTTCCCAATTACAACTTGTTTTCTTACTGAATCCGACATATTTAAACACAAATTTTGTCTATTCTCCTTATTCTATTTCATATAAGAGTGAGGTTTGTCTTGTGCCAGTTCTCTCTTTTCTTCAATGTTTCTGTATTTTTCTTGCACACTTCAATTATGAAAAAAGAAAACTTTCTTTCTACTTCACTGTGTATTCCTCCTTTGACTATCCTTTCATTTTCTCTTTTCATTTCCTCAGATCTAAACCAATCCCACTCTACTTTTCTTATTTATCTCCCTCAATATTTTTAGATGTTAATATTTCAAGAAAGTTTTTCTTTTTTATTAGAATGTTAGCAATTTATATTAATGATCAGAGAAGCTAAATCTTTCACAGTTGATTGTCATTAAAACACTGATGTTAATGTATATGAAGTTTTTCTACTTCACTCACTTCATTTTATAGCAGTTGTCTTCTTATGTTTTTCTGAAACCACGCTCTTCATCATTTCTTATAGCACCAATCACCTTATCACAATCACATATTACAACTTGTTTAGTCATTCCCCAATTCATGAGCATTCCCTCAGTATTCCAGTTTTTTTTTTTGCTGCCACAAAAAGAACTGCTATATATTTTTGAACATAGGGATTCTTTTCCTTTTCCTTTGATCTCTTTAGGATACATACATATATATATATATATCCCCTCTTGCATTTGTCATTTTACTTTTCTATTATGTTAACCAATCTAATGATGGTATCTCAGAGTTGTTTTATTTTTTTATTTCTCTAATTATTAGTGATTTTATGAATTTTATATGACCATATAACTTTGTTTTCTTCTTCTGAAAACAACCTATTCATATTCTTTGACCATTTATCTTTTGGAAAATGGTGCTTATTTGTATAAATTCAACTCAATTTGCTATATATTTGAGAAACGAGACTTTTGTCAGAGAAAATTGCTAAATTCCCCCATCCGCCAATTTTGGCTGCACTAGTTTTGTGTGTACAAAATATTTTTATTTCATAAAATCAAATTGTTTATTTTTTAATATTTTTTATCTCTTATTTGTCATGCACTTTTAATTATATTTTTCCTCTTATCCCCTAATTTGCTTATTTTGTATACAGTGTGAGATGTTCTTTGCATATTCTTTGCCAGACTTGTTTCCAGTTTTCCCAATACTGTCAAAAAATGTGAAGAGTGTTTTGTAATTTTGTTCATATATTTTTATGCATCTTGGCAGATATTTTATTGACAAATAAATATTTGGCAAGTATTTTATGCTCTCTATGATTACTTTAAAAGGATTTTCTCTCTTATCATTGATAACATATAGAAATACTGGTTATTTTTGTGGGCTTATTTTACATCCCACAACTTTGTTAAAGTTGTTATTTGTTTCAGCTAGTTTTTTAAGTTGATTCTCTAGAATTCTTTCCGCATAATACCATATCATCTACAAAAGAAGGTAATATTTTTCTTTCATTGCTTATTCCTCTTCCTTCAATTTCTTTTTTTTTAGTCTTATTGCTGTTGCTAAATTTTCTAGTATGATTTTTTTTTTGTTTTTTTTTGCAGGGCAATGGGTGATTTGCCCAAGGTCACACAGCTAGGTAATTATTAAATGTCTGAGATTGGATATGAACTCAGGTCCTTCTGACTCCAAGGCCAGTACTATGCCACCTAGCTGCCCTCTAGTATGATTTTGATTAAAAATGAACATCTATGCTTCAGTGTGGTCTAATTGGAAAGGCTTCCAGGTTATTCTTATTACAAATAATTCTGACTCTTGATATATATAATATATATATGTCATTTTAAGATGAGTTCTATTGATTCTTCTGCCTTCTAGTACTTTAATTGAATGAGTGTTGTATTTTGACCAAAGTTTTTCTGAGTCTATTTATATAACCATATGATTTAAAATAGTTTTTATTATTGATATGATCAATTAAGCTTATATTGCTAATAAGCTAATAATTTAAGCCCTGCATTTGTAGAAATGCAACCTGGTTAATGTGTATGATCTTTGTGATATACTACTATAATCTCCTTGCTAGTAGTTTATTTAAAATTTTTGTATCACTATTCAATAGGAAAATTAATCTATAGCTTTCTTTGTTTTTGCTGCCCTGGTTTAGAAATCATAACCATATTTGTGTTATAAAAGGGGTTTGGCAGGACTCTTTTACCTATTTTTTCAAGCAGTTTATATAGCATTGCAATCAATTATTTTTTAATGTTTAGTAGAATTCATTTATAAAATACCTTTTTTAATAACAATAATACCTTTCTTTTGATATTCTATTTTTCTATTAATCTAGGCATTTCTTATTTTTTTAAATATTCTTCCATTTCACTTAAATTGTTGAATTTATTGACATATAACTAGGCAAAAGAACTACTAATAATTGCTTTGATTTCATCTCATTAGTGGTAATTCATCTGTATCATCTTAGATACTAGCGATTTGATTTTTTTACTCTTTTCATTTGAAAAATCATATTAAACAATGATTTCTCCATTTTATAGATTTTTTTCATAAAACTAACTCCTAGTTTTATTTAGTTATTCAATGATTTTCTTGCACTCAGTTTTATGAATCTCACCTTTAATTTTTAACATCTCTAATTTGGTGTTTACTTGGGAAATAAATTCTTTTGGCCTTAAAAAAAATTAAGGCAATGGGGTTAAGTGACTTCCCCTGGGTTATACATCTAGGCAATTATTTAGTGTCTGAGGCCAGATTTGAACTCAGTTACTGCTGACTCCAGGACTGGTGATCCATCCACTGCTCCACCTAGCTGCTCCCTTTTTAATTGTGTACCCAGTTCATTGGTCTGTTTTTTATTTTATTGATATAAGTACATAGAGATATAAATTTTCCTCTGATTTCTGTATTTACTGCATGCTATAGGCTTTGATATGTTTTCTTATTATTGTTATTCTCTTTAATGAAATTATTAATTGTTTTTATGTTTTATTCTCTAATTGACTCATTCTTTAAGAATAAATTATTTTGTCTTCTATTAATTTTTAATCTGTGTTTCCATGAATATACATTTTATTGCATTGTGATCTGCAAAGAATGCACTTAATAGTTCTGCTTTTCTTCATTTGGTTATAAAGTTTTCTTGCACTAACATATGATCAATATTTATAAAGCTAATGTAACACTAAGAAAAAGTTGTATTTATTTCTGTTCTCATTCAGTTCTCTCCAGATATCTATACTATCTCTCTTACCTAAGATTCTATTTACTTCCTTAATGTCTTATTTATTTTTGGTTGGATTTATCTAATTCTTAGAGGGAAAGTTACAGTTCCCCATTATTAATGTATTTCTTTCTATTTTCACTATAATTCATTTAACTTTTCCTTTAACAATTTAGATGCTACAGTGTTTGGTGTTTATAGATTTAATATTGATATTATTTCATTTTCTAAGGTAGCACTTATCAAAATGTAGTTTCCCTGTTTATCTCTTTTAGTTAAATCTGTTTTAGCTTTAACTTTGTCTGATGTCATGATTTGTGATTCTTCCTTTTTTACATCAGCTGAAGCATAATAAACTCTATTCTAGCCCTTTGTTTTAACTCTGTATGTATCTCATTTTTAAATGTATTTCTTATAAACATCAAATTGTCAGATTCTGATTTTTAACCCATTCTGCTATCGTTTTGTTTTGTTTTTCATTCAGGATTATATTCAATTTTGCTGGCTAAGTTATTCCTTGATTGCAAACCCAGCTCTTTTTCTCTTTGAAATATAATGTTTCAAGTCCTTAGGTTTCTAATATAGAAGCTGCCAGGTTTTGTGTTATCCTGATTGTAGTTACATAGTAAGTGAATTTTTTTTCCTTGAACTGGAAGCCTTCAAACTTGTCTATGCTGTTCCTTGTGAGTTCTCATCTTGTGATCACTTTTAAGTGATGATTGAAGAATTTTTTTTTTTCCTTTCTATTTTGCTCTCTTGTTTTAGATCTAAAGGGCAAATTTCCTTAATTTCTTATAATATCTATCTGAATTTTTTTTTAGGTTTTTGCAAGGCAAATGGGGTTAAGTGGCTTGCCCAAGGCCACACAGCTAGGTAATTATTAAGTGTCTGAGACTGGATTTGAACCCAGGTACTCCTGACTCCAGGTCTGGTGCTTTTATCCACTACGCCACCTAGCCGCCCTGAATTTTTTTAAATCATAACTTTCAGGTACTACAACAGTTCTTATATTGTTTCTCCTCAATCCATTCTGTACATTAGTTTTTTTCCTAATGAGATGTTTCAAATTCTCTTCTAATTTTTCATTATTTGATTGTGTTCTTATTTAAGTGTTTTGTAATATCATTAATTTCCCCTTGCACAATTCTAGTTTTGAAGGAATTGTTTTCTTCTTTTTTTAAATTTTTGGATCTCTTTTTCTAGGTGCTTGACTTTTTACTCATAATTTTCTTGATTTTTTTGGATTTCTCTTTTTTCCCTTAATTTTTCCTCAACTTCTATTATTTGATTTTTTAAAAGTCCCTTTTAAGTCCTTCCAAGAACTCTTTTTTTATAGGGTTTTTTTTTTGCAAGGCAAATGGGGTTAAGTGGCTTGCCCAAGGCCACACAGCTAGGTAATTATTAAGTGTCTGAGACTGGATTTGAACCCAGGTACTCCTGACTCCAGGGCTGGTGCTTTATCCACAGTGCCACCTAACCGCCCCCTTCCAAAAACTTTCTGTGAACTTTTGACCATTTGACTTTTTTATTCAAAGAAGGAGTGACTTTTTTTTTAACTTGGCTCTCTTTTTCTGAGTATCTTTCTAGATCTTCTCTGTCTTGTAGTTCTTTTTCCTTAACTTACTCATTATTATTTTAAATGGTTTATAATTATAATCAGATTCTAGTGTGGGGGATGATGGCTTAGGTTTCAGTTTTTTGATACTACTATTTTCTGAGCCTTGTTTGGGAACCTGACCATTTCTCTTTACCCCCGAGCTATGACTAGGGCCCTCAACCTTATTGGCACCTCAAATGTTTCTTGGTTCCTGTAATCCTTCTTACAGCTGTGATCTTCAGCTCATCCCATTGCCTTGGAACCAAAACCTAAGACTCTTCTCTCCTACAAGTGTCCATAACCAGCACAGTCCTTACCCCTTTGCTACAGCACCTACCAGGCTTGTGCTCATTTCTCTTCATTCACAGCTGAAGCCCAGGTCTGTGCCCCAGTCAGCACAACTGATCCTGGCATACCAAGATTGTAGATGGTCTTTCAATCTTCCCTTACTCATTTGTGTGTGAGATGAAAGTTCCAAAACTGTGACTGTTGCCTGACCCGGCTTCTCCCAGCACTTGTTTATTGATATATGCCTGAAGATATTTGTACTTCAATCTGGCCAAACCCCGGAGGTTAAGTCTTTCCTAAGATTCTCCCAGGTTGTTTTAGAATGGCTTCTGCTTTATCCTAACTTTTATTTCTGCCATTTAGAGTTCACATTGAAGTGTTATTTTATCATTTGTGGAAGAATTTTGGAGAGTAAGAGCTCAGTAACTCTTGTCTTATTCCGTCATCTTCCCATTATTCTTTATCTTTGTAAGGAATGCATAGCAAGTGAATCTATAGAATTATTTTGTGTACTTTGGTGGATTGATTCACAAATTCTGTTTGAATTTTTGTTAATTCTGGTAGAGAATAGTTTACAATTCTTTGGAGAATTGTCTATTCCTATCCTTTTACCACTTATCTATTGGATTTTGGTAGAGTATTATTTAAAAGTATTGTTGGTTTTTGAGGATTTTATTTTATATATGACAGTTTTGCTAAAGCTATTACTTGTCTCAATATGTTATGTGATTCCCTAGGTTTTCTAAGCAAACCATCTTGTAATAAGTAAATAATGATAATTACATCATTTACCTATAGTTATGCCTTTAATTTATCTCTTGGCTCATTGCCATCACTAGCATTTATAGATCTACATCAAATAATAGCAATAAGAATAGTATTCTTACTGAATAAGTTTCACTAGTGTTTACTATCTGTATATGATATTTTCTGTTTTAGATTTCTTTATTTAAAACTGTTCCTCTATGCTTTTAGTTTATTGAGATTTTGTCATAAATGAGTGTTGTGCTTTGTCAAAGGCTTTTTTTTTTGAGGCAATTGGGCATCTAGTACATGTTTGAGGCTCAATTTGAACTC
This sequence comes from Macrotis lagotis, assembly GCF_037893015.1. Classification (NCBI taxonomy): domain Eukaryota; kingdom Metazoa; phylum Chordata; class Mammalia; order Peramelemorphia; family Peramelidae; genus Macrotis; species Macrotis lagotis. Next base: position 270,336,065 of record NC_133661.1, on the reverse strand, counting down.
AAGTCATCCTGACTCCATGGTTGCTACTCCATCCATTGTACCACAGTATCATTGTGCTTTGTCACAGACTTTTTCCCCTGCATAATAAAGATTATTGTATTTAGATTTTTTCTTTTTAGAGATTAATTTTGTTGATTGTATCCTTTTGTCAAACCATCCTTGTATCACTTATAAATCCACCCACTTTAGTCATGAAGAAGGATTTCATGAATGAAATTTGACAAAATTTTAGTTATAGTTTTTAAGATCTTTATTTATTAATAATATTGATTTATATTTCCCATTCTGTGCTTTACCTTTCATTGGTTTAAATATTAGGACAACTTTTGTTTCATAAAATGAGTGAAAGTAGAGTGTTTCTTAGTTTATCAAAATAATTTTTGAGGGTTTTGTACCAATTCTCCTTAAATGTTTTGATGTACTTATCTCTTTATTGGTCCCTTTACAGTTAGTTCTATTTCTAACATTGGATTATTTACAAATTTCATTTGTTCTAGTATTTTATGTCTTTGATAGTATTCATTTGTTTCTTTTGTGTTCCCAGTTTTGTTAGCATATAACTGTACTATGTAGGCTCTGAATAATTTTTAAAAATTTTATCTGCATAGTGTGATTTCCTCTTGTTTGTTTGTTATTGATTTGATTTACCTCCTCTTTTTAAAGTGGCTATGATATTTGTTTTTGCTTATTTTGTTATATCCATTTATTACTTATATGCATATTGTAGCCAATGTGTATATTATTTTCTCTACTTTTCTTATTTCATTTTACAAAATATAAGCCATATATTCCATGCTTCTCTATATCAGTCATATTTGTCATTTTTACTACACAGTAATATTTATTCTATCACATTCATAAATCAGTGTAATTAACCATTCCTCAAATAGATGATGAATCCTATGTTTGCCATCTTTTGTTACAATAAATGTCTATATAAATAAATTGGTATAAATGGGGGTATTCTTTTTATGAGCGACATACTTGAGGTATTTGTCTAGGAGTAGAAGCTCTGATTCAGAGGGTATGGGTATTTTATTTGCATAATATTGATGTTATTGTATGAATTGTTCTCCTGGTTTTGCACACTTCATATGAGTTTTGTCAGGTAACTTTCAAATTGTTCTTTTTTTTTATTTCCTTCAGCTTAATAGTATTTCATTCTATTCATATGCCATAATCAGCTCTTCTTCAATTTATGCTCATTGTTTTACTCTCTCTCTCTCTCTGTCTCTGTATGTGAACATGTACTTTATTACAATTGTTAATTATGTATATTCTTGTGTGTGTGTGTAATATCCTCTGAACTCATAGAATGAAGTAAACTACAAAATTATGCCACATTTATTAACAGTATAATAAACAATTAAACAAAGTCATAAATAATAATTATAATATAACAGTTGTGAGAAAGATAATAGTCAAATTAACCTTTAATCATTACTAAAACTGCTGGCTCCTCATTATTGAAAACATGGCAACACTGTTCATTTCCAGTATACTAGTTAAAGATTATTTTCATATCTTTTCAAGATAAAAGAAAAACCTAGTTCTTTCAGGAAGTAGGTTCTCTTAATCCTTTTATTTTTGTCTCTTTTCTACCATCACATTAAGCAATCTCTTCAGAATGTCAAGCAAACTCTTAAGATTCTATTGCTTTTTAAAGATAGAATTATAATATCAATCACTTCAGTGGAAAGACTATTGATAATGGTTTTATACCTGTACCTGTGTATATTTTCTTCCTAATAAGCTCCTTGAGGGAAACTTTATATCCCAAGAGACTAATTAATAATAATGTTGAAAAGAAAATTGTAATGTTATATAGTGCATCCGATGATGATTATGATTGTATTAGGATATTCTAAGGTGAAAACTAAAATATCCAATAATGTGTTTTTATTTCTTTTGTCATTTTTAGATAGGTACTGTGTGCTATGGGATGGATGAAGCAGAGCAGGATCAACATGAAGCTCGTCTCAAGGAGATGTTTGACAGTTTTGATGTCACTGGCACTGGGTTTCTGGGCCAAGAAGAATTGTCAGACCTCTGCCAGTTGCTGAACCTAGAAGAGGTGACTCCAGTGCTACATCAGGCACTGTTTCAGGACAACCTCTTAGGCAGGGTAAGATTTAAAAAGAGGTAAAGGATTAAAAGGGCTTTTTTGGGGGGGAGGGGGGTATAAATGTGGAAGGGAAAGTACTACATGTGGCAGCTTGTGAAAGAACTAGATGCATATGTTACTGGTTGTTAACACTGATGTTTATTTTCTTCATCTGTAAAAAGGTACCCCCCCCATAATACTTACTTCATAGGGTTGTTGTGAACATCAGATAAATGGAGGTAAACTACATGACAGAGCTTAAAGTTTAATATAAAAGTCAATATTTGTTGTTATTATCTTTCTTGTTATTGTTATGTTTACACTGAGTTGTACAATAGAGAAAAAGAAAAGGAAATTAACATTCTCCAAAATTAAACAAAAAGGAATCAGAGTAGACACCAAAATTTCTACCTTGATTTCTTTGTGAACTTTTATTAACTTCAGATTACTTAACTGGGCCTATATTTGTTAGTTTTGGAAACAAGATGTTCACTGAGAGGAGGAAATCATAAATCCTACTGATATGGAATTCTGTTTTCATTTGTAACATCCAACAAAGCTATTTCCTATGTGGATTATTTTTGTAGTAGAGTATAAATTAAATATCCATCCTATGTGATGAATATGGGAAAGTAGGCAAGGGCTATTTGACATAATGTTTCATTCAAAATGGGGAAAGATTTCTCTCATATATGCATACTAATGTTAACTAAATAATATGACTTAAGTCATAATTTTCCTATTGAGCAAGGTAATTGAGGCTATAGGTAGAGAGGGAAAGGTATTTCATCTCTTCTGGTTTTATCAGAGTATGAGTTAGGGGACTTTCAATCTTCTTTGACCTTCAGTTTTGATGTGTTCAAATCTATTTTAATGATTTTTTACAATTATCAAACATTTATATTTTCACCTCTTAACTTGTTGAGATAATGATTTTTAACAATATGATATAAATTGAGTTGAAGTTTTCATCAACTGAAACACTTTTTCTTTTTTTCTTCTCTCTCCTTCATGTTTTCTTTTCTTATTCAATGAAAAAAGTGACACAGTAACTCCAATTATTCATCAGTGAACAAGCATTTTAAAATGTTTACTATGTGCCAGGGACTACAATTGACCCCAAACAACCTAAGACAGCATAGACCAATTTGAAATTAATATATTGATTGTGACATTATCAGGAGCTTTGGCTTAATGTATATGTACTGCCAGTAGATCTTCATTTATAAAACAACAACCTAGGTAAATTCTCGTAAATTATTTGATTATTCTACATTCAAGTCTAAACTGACTTTTTAAAGATCATATTTGTTCACATGTGACCTCTTATCAAAATTCTAAAAATTCTAAAAAATAGCTTCACTTACCAAACCATTATTACCTTTATATCATGGTTTAGCAAACAATATTGTTAGTTCAGATGCTTTGGAGGAAAAAGGAATGTAGTTTCTTGAGTGACCTAGTAAAGACCTTGTGTCTTATGGTGCAGAAGTAGTGATATTAATGGTCTATATAAAATTAGCAGCTTCATTTATTGTATATTAAAATTTGGAACCAAAAATTCAGCTTTCTGTTTTTATAGGGAAGTTGTCTTAGTGTAAATGTGTAAATAGCTGTTGCAGTCATTTTATCCTTCATTTTTTTTTCCCCTGCAAGGCAATGGGGTTAAGTGGCTTGCCCAAGGCCACACAGCTAAGAAATTATTAAGTGTCTGAGGCTGGATTTGAACTGAGGTCCTCCTGACTCCAGGGCCAGTGCTCTACCCACTGCGCCACCTAGCCGCCCCTGTTGCAGTCATTTTAGATAATGTCAATGAATTAACAATTCATCATTCAGGTAATTTTATTATTAATAGTAATGATAATTCTATTTATATGGTGCTTTAGAGTTTTCAAAGTACTTTGAAAATATTTAATTTTATCCTATCTTAGGAAGTAGGTACTATTCTTTTTCCCACTTTAAAGGTTAGGATATTGAGACAGAATTAAATGACTTCCCAGGTCATGCAGCTATTAAGTGTCTGGGGCCAAATTTGAACTCAGGACTTCCTGATGCTAGAGCCAAATTCTAGGCATTGTGCAACTTAGCTACATAAAAATATCTAATATTTATCTAGTGCCTTAAGATTTGCAAATCACTTTACATAAGTCATTCCATTTAATCCTCAAAACAACCTATAGGATACTATTATTATGGTATTATGTAGTATATATTGTAGCACTATAGTATACTGAGGCCGAGGTTTGGACAACCAGGAAGTATCTAAAGCAGTATTTGAACTTATAGCATTGTGACTGTATCCACTAAACTAGCTAATACGATTTTCTGATAATTTGTTTTTGCTAGGCAATGGGGTTAAGTGACTTGCCCAAGGTCACACAGCTAGGTAATTATTAAGTATCTGAGGTTGAATTTGAATTCAGGTACTACTGACTCCAGGGCTGGTGCTCTATACACTGCACCTCTTATTTGCCCCCCTTCTGATAATTTGTAGTCATAAACTAAGGAAGCAGAATTACTGGCTGATTTGTTAAAAACTTGATACTTTAAGTTATTTGCTCTTTCCAATTGATATTTATATGTGAATAATAGATATATGTCCAATAACATGATATTTACCCAGATCTTGGTGATGAAAAGCAAATAGAACTGTACAATTATATTACAGTTTAATTTGTCATGTAAAGTAAGACAATCTTCAAATAACATTTGATACTTTCCAAGGAATTGTGTAATTCTAAACAGATGATCCCATAATCTTGACTTAGTATCTTAGCTTATATGATCTTTTTTTCTGTTTGTTTTAAAATTACCAGAAAAAAAAACTTGGTTGTGTGCAATGAGTAAAATATGATCTATGAAAATTTTATTACAGCATTGTTAATATCTGTTTTAACAGTGGTGTTAATATATCTTTGTTTTAATCCTATATTGTTGGTATAGGTAAGCTTCCATCTATTTGAAAAGTGTTTTATCAAATATGACAATATAAAGTTCTTTAGTTGACTTTCATGTCTTGCCAACACATATAGGAACTATAGAAACTCAACTAAAAGAAAATCCTCAAAGAGATTAGAATAATTGGAAAAGTCATAATTGCTCATGAGTAGACCAAACCAATATCAAAAATGAAAATTCTACCTAAATTAATTTCATAATTTGGTGATTTACCAATAAAACTACCAAAAGATTACTTTGAAGAATTAGAAAAATAATAACAAAATTCACCTGAGTATTGAAATGTCAAGATTCTCAAGGGAATTAATGGAAAAAAACTGAGAAGAGAGACTTCCTAGTTAAAGGACCAATAAAGTAACAGACTAAACATTTTCTCTGATCCTCACAACCTCTCAAAACTCAGCAAAATAGGAATCATGTAGGAGAGGTAAAGCATTTTTAGTACTTTCCATGATCTGTAACACCAAGAACCCAACCATGATAAAAGTTCCATGAACTAATGCTCAAGTCTCAGTTCATTTAATAGAATAAAGGAATGAAGGGACTAGATATACAGAACACTAACAGAAACTGATTAGAAGGGAAAACCAAAAATACCTGTAAAAGTACTTGTAAATTTTTAATCCCATGAGAATTACAAAGAATAAAGAAGTACTAAATAAGTATGAGGACCATAAACCAAAGAATGAAAGTTTAAGTTAAAAAAAGATAGTGAAGGAAAGAAATCCTTTCTAGTAAAAGATTCAGAAAATAAAAATTTTAAAATGAACAAAAAAAGTTAAGTGGAATAGAAAAAGGGGGATTACACTTGACTAAGTGAAAGTCAGTCTTTTTAGAAGGAAAGAATTAAATAACCAGATGAAAGTAACAAGAAAATACTAATAAACAAAACTTCAAAACCAGAGAAAGAGTCTCAAATGCAAAATGGGATCTGAGAGTAAGTAAAGGTAGTAATTGGGAACAGAGTAATTTATTTAAAGATTAAGCTAGCATATTGTTTATATTGTGGAAGGGGAAAAATAAGCTTAAAAAAACTCAGTATTAGAGACAAATTGAGGACAATATAAAAGTAACTCAGAACAAGAAAGAATGACAGGTGCATAAGAAAAGAAACTCATGTAATCTATTCCTTTCAAGAAAGACATTTTAAAAACAAATTCATACAAAGAGTAAAAATGAGGACCTGGAAAAAAATTATTATTTATCAAATGAATAAATAAATAAGAAGTTGTCATCATGCTAGTAGAGACAGCAAAAATAAACATTCAAAACATAAAAAGAGAAAACAAGCAAACCACATTCTACTGGAAAAGAATCATAGCCAACCAACATTAAATAGTATTTTATGCTTTAATTGCCTTTGCATCCAAATTCATAAAGTAAACATTAGCAGTAATACAATGTGGTAGGGAATTTCACTTTTGTCAGTTTTAGAGAAGTTCAATATAAAGATAAACAAATGAAAATATAGAACTGAATAAATTGTTGAAACTAGAACTGAAAAATTTAAAGCATTTTCTAAATGACAATGCCAAAAATACCTATTTCCTCAAGCACTACATGGAACTTCTACAAAAAAATGACTAGAGATATAGTAAACAAATATAAAAAGACAGAAATTGAAAATATGTCATTTACAGTTAATTTTTCAATAAAAATAATAATTGGTCCAGTGAGCACAAAATACAGGCTCAAATGGGTTAAATAAATAAATCATACAAACAATTTGTAATTATGTGAAAGAAAATGGTAATGATGAAGCAAAACAAATTTTCTTGGATGCAGCTGAAGCAATCCTTAAGAAAAAATCATATCTCTACAAACATCAATAAAATAGAAAGAAACAAGGAATTGAAATGAATTTTTAAAGAAATAGTAAACAAACATGCAAATCTAAAACAATTAAAAAAGGAGTTATTAAATATTCAAGTAGAAAAACTGGAAAATATTTTTATAGAAATGATAGAGCTAAAAGCCAGTTCTTTGACAAAGCTAATAAAATTGATAAACCTTTGGTCAATCTGGTTAAAAAAAAGAGGCTTGAAAATCAGATCAATACAATAACAAATAAACAAAGTGAAATCAAAACAAAACAAGAAGGAAGAAATTATAATGCACAATTATCTACTAAAAACCTGTAGATAAAAAATAGATGAATACCACCAAAAATATAAAATACAAACTGACAGTGACCAAAAATAGATCTTAAATAAGCCAATCTCAGGAAAGAAAATAGAATGAACATGAAACTAGAACCCAAGAAAAAGAAATTCATAGTCTTGATGAATTTACAGAATTCTGCATTCTTTTAAAGAATAATTCATATGATGAAATTATTAACAGTATGTGAGAAAGTAAGCCCCAAACAAAATCCTTTTTTAAAAAACAACTATAGCCCTAATACCAAAATTAGGGAAGGATAAAAAAAAGCTTTAGACCCATATCATTAATGAATATGTCTTCAAAAATGTATAACCTATATCAGATTGCTTTCTGTCTTAGGGAAGGGGAATGGAAGAGAAGAAAGGAGAAAAATTTGGAACTCAAAATCTTACAAAAATGAACGTTGAGGGAGTCAGGAGAACCTGAGTTCAAATCCGGCCTCAGACACTTAATCATTACCTACCTGTGTGACCTTGAGCAAGTCAGTAACCCCATTGCCTTAAATAAATAAAACATTTTAAAAAAAAGAATGTTGAAAACTATCTTTACATGTAACAGAAAAAAATATTAAGTGTTTAAAAGATTAACAAATCATTCAATATATAGCCACGTTGGATCTTTACAAGGATAGTTCAGCATTAAGGAAATAGTAAAACTATACTATAAACCAAGACATTCAAAAACTACATAATAATTTCAATTGATATAGACAAAGTCTTTGGGAATATAACGTTCATTTATGCTAAAATCCTACACACAAAAGTGTAGACCTTTTCACAACTCATCTGACAATATTAGTGTTCCTCCCTTTCCTTAACCTTTCAAAGTTGTCTATTCCCAACTTTTATCATATAACAATTTGCAAGATGTTATGTGAAATTCAGGTTTGTTTTGATTTCCATTTCTCTTATAATGAGTGATTTGAAGCAATTTTCATTTAATTAATGATTATTTTTATCTCTTAGCTACTTCCCTTCTCTCTTTCTGAAGAAAAGGAAATAGGAAAAAAAAGAAAAAGTACTAAATAAACTGAAATAGTAAATTTAGCATTTTTTGTGTAACATAGAACTGGGAAGTTAATGCCAGTATATTGAAGAATGGCTAAACAAGGTGTGATATGCAAATGTTGCATATTTTTGCACCATAAGAAATAATGAATATGAAGAATTCATAGAACTATGGAAAAAGTTATGTGAATTTAAGCAGACTCAAGTGTTGAAAATTAGGAAAACAGTATGGAGTATAGAATAATCCATATGCTTTCAGATTAGTTTGGGTAGTTTACTGTAACTACTTTTTTTCCCTTTAAAAACATAAATTCTTTGTTTTAAGAGTTCCTTTCTGTGTTAGGGATGGAGCATCAATGTATTAGGGAATGTAGGATATCCAAAAAATTTTATCATTGAAGCTGGAGACATAAAATTTTCTCCACAATTTCCAAATTCAATGTGAAGAGACTTGGGTTAATTTTTCATTTCCTTATATTTACAGTTTCCATTTGAAAAAATAGTAATTCCTAACATGGAAAGATTTTAAAAAAAAAATCAGTTGACATCTCTAAAATATGTTATTATTATTATTATTATTATTATTATTATTATTTGAGTCTAAAAGGCCCATAAATACAAAGGGAGTATCATTTTTTAAAAAAAGTACAGATGATTAAACAAGTAAAATCCAGTTTTAGATAGATATGAATAAGAGTTTAAAAGAGTATGATTCCTCTATTTCAGTGAATAGTTGTTAGGTATGAAACCTTAATTTCTTCTGATTAAATTTTAATAACCAAAACCCTTTAAATAAGAATTATTGAAATGTTAAATTCCTGTAACAAATTTATTATCTATTCAAATGGGCAAATATTTTTGGTCATGTAGCTCACAATTAATATATAAAAGACATGCTAAAAACAATAGTCAGGAAAAGCAGTATATCTAATTCTATTCTGGGAAAGTATGTTCCAACTTCTTGCTTCCTCCTTCTGCCAAGGAAGGTGGGCAACTCCTTAATGAGTATTAAGTTGTTTGGGGGTTCTGAGAAACTAATTGATTTGTCCAGGGTCAAAAGATTAATATAGATGAGAGGCATTTATAGCTTTCTTAATCTACTAAGACCATTCTACTTTCTACTTATCCAAGATAAAATTTAAAGAAGTATTTTTAATAGAAAATACCTAGTTTTGTGATTAGAATATCTTGTTATTGACTTCTTTTCTTTGTTCTATAAAACAATGTGTATATATAATACACATATAGAGTATATAGTATTTAAAGTCAATTGTCAGCATTTGCATGTTTAACTTTCATGACTTCAAGCATTTGTGTGATTTTATTAAACACTTCATTTTCACTTTCACATTGGCAACCATGGACATTCTTGGCTATGCTCAGTAGAGAAAAGAATATGAGTTATAATACATGCAAGTTTTTGGAGCAACTATTTACTATTAGTCACTTCACTGTTCTTGTTCACTCTACCATTATAAAAAAAAACTGTGTGTTTGCAAATTTTCATTGTTTGCCTTTAAAACTCATATTTTGCATGCAGTTAATACACACAGATATTCAGAGTATATCACTTGTCCTTTGGCCTTTAAGTCCAAGTATGTGAATTTAGTGATGCGACTTAAAATGAGAAAATAAAGGTTTTAAATAAATTCATAGAATTTCTGTACTTGCTGTTGGCCACAAGTTTGGTGTGAGTGAATCAATTATTCACTATATCCATAAAAAAGGAAGAAACTATTTTTTGGTGCTGTAGGTTTCATATTTTGCAAAAAGTGAATATTGTCTTAAATCAGTTTTTTTATTTGAAATGTTAAGTACAAAAGGTTATAGAATTCTATGAAGCTACTAATGAGAAAAAATATTTTTCATATTACCAATTTCATTTTGTGTACTGCATTTTATGGATTATTTCATAGTTACTGTGTTAGTCACAGCAATCTCTAGCAAAAGATTGGTGGTTATGTGAGTCTAATCCTCATTTCCCAGAGGTTCAGTGTACCAGCATTTGCATTTTTGACGTTCACTCCATTTTCTAGGAATACTAACCTCTGTAAAAGTTGAGTATGGATTGTGTTGTCATATAGAATAGAAAATAGGAAACTATGATTTGGAAAAGTGCTTTTTCTTCAGGACATACAATTGAGAGAGAGCAGAACGGTGTGACATAGTCTCGGGGTGCTTGACTCCAAATCCTGTGTTCTTACCAGTCTTTTACCTTTCAATACACAAATAGGTAAATTGTCATTATTCAATATGTTTTCATCATTTCATTATCTGACACTACCTACCAGAATGTTTTGAACATAAATATGTACTAAATAAATGCTGAAATGCAGTTTTCCTTCTTAGAAAGTTGATCTTCCACTTATTTGTACTTTTCCTCTGGGAAAATTAATTGTAAGGCAGATGATATGGCACTTTCAAAGCTTTGGATATTTAATTGCCTTAGTTTTGTTCTTAGTGATAGAAATAAAAACAAGAACAGGAGAATAAAACTTGATTTTTTAATTGTTGATAATTATCCAAGAATCAAAGTGATTTCTCTCCTAGATAATATTGTCCTAGAATTAAAGAGAATTTCACATCTCCCTCTTTTTCAAATATGAGGTGACATATTTTAGTTTATCTACAATAAGATTAAACGTGAAAATGACAAAGATGACTTTTATACCATAAAACTTTTTTGCATTGTCTGTAATATTAGCTATGCCTGGTGAACATTCTTTTCAGCCAGACTAAATCTCATTTAAAGGAACTGAAAAAATAATTCTCAATGATTCCTCTTTTTTTGTTAATCTTTGTTTATAAAATTCTCAGGTTAAAAGGAATCAAGAGAAAATCTGTTCTTTGCCTCTAGGCAGGGTCAAATCATTGGGAAAAGATAATTGCTTTTTTTTCATAATAAGCTGAAAAGAAGACTCAAATGGTAGTAATCTCTAGTATCTCACAATCTTTAGTTTCTCTTGCCTTGAATAAAAGGAAGACTGGAAAAAAATAAAATTATTTTTCTAATATTTCAAAAAAGATGTTTTTCTTTTTCTTAATGACTTTTTCAGGGAAAGAGAGAATATTTATCTTGAAATTTATAGTGGAAAGATTTAAAAAATTATCTCCCCCCCTTTATTTTTTTATTTATTTTTGGTTTTTGCAAGACAATGGGGCTAAGTGACTTACCTAAGGTCACATGGCTAGGTAAGTATTATGTGTCTGTGGTAGGATTTGAACTCAGGCCTTCCTCACTCCAGGGCCAGTGTTCTATCCACCTGCCCCTTTCTCTTATATTTTAGAAAAAAATTAGAGAGAAAAAACAAAAACAAAACAAAAGAAAAGGGGAAATTGTGACTTTACACGTATCGGTTATATATATATATATATATATATATATATATATATATATATATATATATATATATATATATAAATATGTATGTATGTATGTGTATGTGAATGATTAGTGTTTATTTTTTGGATGACAACTTAATTCATTATTTTCCCCTTAGGTATACTTTGATCAATTTAAAGAAGCACTAATACTTGTTTTATCCAGAACATTCTCTTTTGAAGAACACTTTGAAGAACCAGGTAAGATTTTTTTCCCTTTCTTATTCCCTATTTCCTTTTAAAACTAGTTTTTAACAAAGGAACAATTTGTAGAGGAGAGTATGAGTAGAAGAGTTTTAAGTTTGAAAGGCATCTGCTTTTCAAAGACTGGTTATTTTCGATATTGCAGTTTTGTAAATACTGAGCACTAACAGAACACTTTTATTACTTTATATGGGAAGAGGTAATTGATATTCCCCCCCTAGGATCAATTTGTATCGCATTAACTCATTCTTGGAGTAGAGTTGAAAAGACTAGAAGAATGCTCCATTTCCCATTATCAAAAACCAAACACTGAGTACGGTTATCCCTTCCACATTATGACTTTCCCCATCATAGTTTCAGTATATTATGGATCAGTATAAGAAATGGAAATGAGAATTTTTGAGGAGTTTTGTGAAAGGCATAGACAACACACAAAAGTCAGCAGACAACACAGAGTCTATGACTAAATAAATAACCCAGATTTTTACAAAAAAGATACTTGAAACACCCCATAAAAGAAAAAAGAAAAAATTCAAACTTCTTCTCTGGTACAAAGGGAGGACAAAAAAATTTTATGCGGGAGTTTAACACCCTCCCCCCATCCCCCCCATATGTCACATAAACCAAAAGAAACTTTACATAATTGAACAAGGAGAAATAGAATCAGAATGCTCTGAGCACTATTCCAATCCTATATGACAGACACAGTTTTACATTTCATAGGTTTAAAAAGAGGAGTAGATTAAGTAATAGTGGGAAATGTCAAAGATGTTGAGATTTGTACATTTATATTCTCAAATTTTGATATCTTTTACATTCCAACACCTTTTACCTCATAAATGTCCCTGTAATTTCATTAAAATGTCTTTGTCACCTAGGTTTTAACTGTCAAGTTTGCTCCAAGATTGAGTTGATCTTTTTCTGCATAAACTGGGCAAATTAAATTATATTTTAGAACATCAAATGAGGTTAAGCTATTGTAGAAATGCTTCTAAAGGGAAACATACCTTGAGATGATTTTATTTATCTAAGATTTCTGAGGAAGAGCTAAATCTTAAATAATACTCAGGGGAATATTTGGAGAGTGGAATTTTTGTATTAAAAACAATTCTTTCTGAGTTTTTTTCAATTGCAAGTAATTACTTGCTAATATAAAAGTTTTATAGAAGTGATGCTTCTCTTCTTAGATGTTCTTGTTATATTTGATTATGCCCGGAATTAAAGTAAGCAGAAATGTTTTATTATTTTCATTTTAGAAGTATGTTAAGAAATAAAGATTTGCTGTGCCATTTCCCTTTCTCTTTCTACTATTTTATAGTATTCAATTGTGAGAAAGAAAATTCTAATTGGAGAGGCTTACTATTCATTAGGAACCCTGAAGGTGATAATCTAGAAGATTATTACTTTTTGTATTTTTTTCTTAGACAGTATAGTTATCATAGATTATTGCTAAAGGAAAGAGGAGTTCAGGTGTTCTTTGTTATCTCCTTTTGATAACAGTTTCTTGCCTACTGCTTAGATTGTTATACTACTTAAACAAAAGTGCAAGATCTGAGAACCTTGTATTGTTGGTATGGTGACGTGAGGTGATCAGGATTTAACATGACTCTTTTCCACCAGCTAGTTGTATGACCATGGACTATGGGCTTTTGCTTCTCTGGGCTTTGATTTCCTCATCTGTAAAAATGGAAAGTTAGGTTGGTGCAGTGGATAGAGTAGAGTGCTGGGTTCAAAGTCAAGAGGATTTATTTGCAAAAATAATCTGGAGAAGGAAATTATAATCTACTCTAGGATCTATGCCAAGAAAACTCAAAATGGGATTATAAAGTCAGATACAACTGAAACAAATGAATAACAACAAAAAACAAAAAAATGGATGGGAGGAGCTTAAATTAAATCATCCTGAAAGCCCTTACTAATCTAATATGATTTCTTATTATTTTAAATTCTCTAAGTTTTTCTACCTGTAAAATGAGAATTATTTTATCTATAACATATGTTGTTGTGAGGCTTTGGTTTATAATAGATTGCTTTTTGGACTTTTCCCTGAAAATTAAGTGCTTACTGTGTGCCAGACACTGTAATAAACACTGGGGTGGGGGTGGGGATACAAAAAGAGGCAAAAAAACTGTCTCTGCCTTCAAGGAACTTACAATTTAATGGGAAAGATAGCATACAAATCAACATGTACAAAGCAGGCTCTCTCTCTCTCTCTCTCTCTCTCTCTCTCTGTATATATATATATATATATAAAATAATTAGGAAATTAGGAAATAATTAATAGAAAGAAAGCACTAGAATTAGGTAGCTTCTTGGAGAAAGTGAGATTTTAGTTAACACTTAAAGAAAATCAGGGAATTCAATAGACAAAGCTGAGGTGTGAGAGTGGAGGCACATAAAGACAGTCACAGAGGTTTCCCTGAGCCAGGAGTTGTAGCATCTTATTCATGGAACAGCCAGGAGACTAGTGTCTTTGGATCAATGTAAGGTGTCAGAAGACTGAAAATGTAGGAGGGGACTAACACTGGGGGATTAAGGGAATAGGGGACTAGTTTTTAAATGCCAAATAAAATGTTTTGTATTTGCTCCTGGAGGTAATAAGAAGCCACTGAAATTTATTGACTAGGTCAAGTGACATGATCAGACCTAAGTTTGAGGAAAATGACTAAAGTGGCTGAATGGAGGATGACCTAGAGTTGGGAGAGATTGAAGCAAGCTGATTCATAACAGACTTTTCCGGGATGAGGTGATAAAGGCCTGCATTAGAATAGTGGATGTGTCAGAGAAGAGAGAGAGCATATACAAGAGTTGCAAAGATAAAATTCAATAGATGTTGGGAAGAGCCTGGATTTGGGTGATGATGAGAGATCATGAAAGTCTGGAAACATGGTGTTGCCCTATAAGTAAAGTTCTTTGCAACCCTTAAAGAATCAGTCATTCTGCTATGAGATTGCTAAATTCATTCCATGACATTCCACTGCTCCCAAATTTTTGGTTTCAAGAGGCTTTTTCTTCTAGGATAAAATTCAAGCACCTTTCTCTGAAATTAATGTCCTTCATAATCTGACTCTAACCTGTCTTTACAGACCAATCTCACATTATTCCCCATCACGTACTGCATATACTAGACAAACTGGTCTGCTTGCATTTTTGTGTGTATTATATTTCACTTTCTACCTACCCTTTCTGCTTTTGCATGGGCTGTCCTCATGCCTAGAATGCCTTTTTGCTTGTGTCTCTTGGAATCCTTGCCTCCTTTCAAGGCTCAATGCAAATACAGTTTTTTTTAAATTTTTTTTATTTTTATTAAAGATATTATTTGAGTTTTACAATTTTCCCCCAGTCTTGCTTCCTTCCCCCACCCCCACCCCACAGATAGCACTCTGTCAGTCTTTATTTTGTTTCCATGTTGTACCTTGATCCAAATTGGGTGTGATGAGAGAGAAATCATATCCTTAAAGAGAACAGAATTCTCAGAGGTAGCAAGATCAGACAATAAGATAACTGTATTTTTTTTCCAAATTAAAGGGAATAGTCCTTGTACTTTGTTCAAACTCCACAGCTCCTTATCTGGATACAGATGGTACTCTCCTTTGCAGACAGCCCCAAATTGTTCCAAATTGTTGCACTGATGGAATGAGCAAGTTCTTCCAGGTTGAACATCACTCCCATGTGGCTGTTAGGGTGTACAGTGTTTCTCTGGTTCTGCTCATCTCACTTGGCATCAGTTCATGCAAATCCCTCCAGGTTTCCCTGAAATCCCGTCCCTCCTGGTTTCTAATAGAACAATAGTGTTCCATGACATACATATACCACAGTTTGCTAAGCCATTCCCCAATTGAAGGACATTTACTGGATTTCCAATTCTTTTCCACCACAAACAGGGCTGCTATAAATATTTTTGTACAAGTAATGTTTTTACCCTTTTTCCTCATCTCTTCAGGGTATAGACCCAGTAGTGGTATTGCTGGGTCAAAGGGTATGCACATTTTTGTTGCCCTTTGGGCATAGTTCCAAATAGCTCTCCAGAAGGGTTAGATGAATTCACAGCTCCACCAACAGTGTAATAGTGTTCCAGATTTCCCACATCCCTTCCAACAATGATCATTATCCTTCCTGGTCATACTGGCCAATCTGAGTGGTGTGAGGTGGTACCTCAGAGAAGCTTTAATTTGCATTTCTCTAATAATTAATGATTTAGAGCATTTTTTCATATGGCTATGCATTGCTTTGATCTCCTCATCTGTAAATTGCCTTTGCATATCCTTTGACTATTTGTCAATTGGGGAATGGCTTTTGTTTTAAAAATATGACTCAGTTCTCTGTATATTTTAGAAATGAGTCCTTTGTCAGAATCATTAGTTGTAAAGATTGTTTCCCAATTTACTACTTTTCTTTTGATCTTGATTACATTGGTTTTATCTGTACAAAAGATTTTTAATTTAATGTAATCGAAATCATCTAATTGGTTTTTAGTGATGTTCTCCAACTTTTCCTTAGTCATAAACTGTTCCCCTTTCCATAGATCTGACAGGTAGACTAGTCCTTGATCTTCTAATTTTCTTATAGTATTGTTTTTTATGTCTATGTCCTGTAACTATTTGGATCTTATCTTGGTAAAGGGTGTGAGGTGTTGGTCTAATCTAAGTTTCTTCCATACACTCTTCCAATTATCCCAGCAGTTTTTATCAAAGAGGGAGTTTTTATCCCAATGGCCTGACTCTTTGGGTTTATCAAACAGCAGATTACTATAATCCTCTCCTGCTTTTACACCTAGTCTATTCCACTGGTCCACCACTCTATTTCTTAGCCAATACCAAACAGTTTTGATGACTGATGCTTTATAATATAATTTTAGATCGGGTAGTGCTAAGGTACCTTCGTTTGCATTTTTTTTCATTAAGCTCCTGGCAATTCTTGACTTTTTATTTCTCCATATGAATTTACTTACAATTTTTTCTAACTCATAAAAGTAAATTTTTGGAATTTTGATTGGTAGGGTACTAAACAGATAGTTTAGCTTTGGTAGAATTGTCATTTTTTATTATATTAGCTCTCCCTATCCATGAGCAGTTGATATTTGCCCAGTTATTTAAATCTGATTTAATTTGTGTGAGAAGTGTTTTATAATTGTTTTCAAAAAAGATTCTGAGTCTGTCTTGGCAAATAGACTCCCAAATAATTTACACTGTCTGAGGTTACTTTGAAGGGATTTCTCTTTCTAGCTCTTCCTGCTGTTTCTTGCTAGATAGATATAGAAAAGTTGAGGATTTATGAGGGTTTATTTTATAACCTGAAACTTTGCTAAAATTGCTAATTGTTTCCAGTAGTTTTTTGGATGATTTCTTGGGATTCTCTAGGTAGACCATCATGTCATCTGCAAAGAGTGAGAGTTTTGTCTCTTCTTTCCCAATTCTAATTCCTTTAATTTCTTTTTCTTCTCTAATTGTTGAAGCTAACATTTCTAATACAATATTGAATAGTAGTGGTGATAATGGGCACCCTTGATTGACCCCTGATCTTATTGGGAATGCCTTTAGCCTCTCCCCATTGAATATAATGCCTGTTGATGGTTTCAGATAGATACTGCTAATTATTTTAAGGAACAGTCCATTTATTCCTACAATCTCTAGTGTTTTTAATAGGAATGGATGCTGTATTTTGTCAAAAGCTTTTTCAGCATCTATTGATATGATCATATGATTTCTGATAGGTTTGTTATTGATATAATTGAGTATACTAACAGTTTTCCTAATATTGAACCATCCATGCATTCCTGGAATAAATCCTACTTGATCATAATGTATTATCCTAGTAATGACTTGTTGTAGTCATTTTGCTAAGATTTTATTTAGGATTTTTGCATCTATATTCATCAGGGAAATAGGTCTATAATTTTCTTTTTCTGTTTTAACTCTTCCTGGTTTAGGTAACAGTACCATATTGGTTTCATAGAAAGAGTTAGGCAGAGTTCCATCTTTCCTTATTTTTCCAAAGAGTTTATATAGGATTGGAACCAATTGTTCCTTAAATGTTTGGTAGAATTCACTTGTGAATCCATCAGGCCCTGGAGATTTTTTTTTAGGGAGTTCAATAATGGCTTGTTGAATTTCTTTTTCTGAGATAGGGTTGTTTAGGTGTTTAATCCCTTCTTCATTTAACCTGGGCAACTTATATTTTTGTAAATATTCATCCATTTCACTTAGATTATCAAATTTATTGGCATAGAGTTGGGCAAAATAATTTTGAATTATTACTTTAATTTCCTCCTCATTGGTGGTGAGTTCACCTTTTTCATTTATAATACTAGCAATTTGGTTTTCTTCTTTCTTTTAATCAAATTGATCAGAGGTCTATCAAGTTTATTAGTTTTTTCATAATACCAACTCTTGGTTTTATTTATTAATTCAATAGTTTTTTTGCTTTTGCTTTTATTAATTTCTCCTTTAATTTTTAGAATTTCTAATTTGGTATTTGATTGGGGATTTTTGATTTGTTCTTTCTCTAATTTTTTTAGTTGCATGTTTAGTTCATTGATTTCCTCTTTCTCCAATTTATTCATATAAGCATTTAGAGCGATAATATATCCCCTGAGTGTCTCTTTGAATAAATCCAATAGGTTTTGTTATGTTGTTTCATTATTATCATTATCTAGGATAAAATGTTTAATTCTTTCTATAATTTGTTTTTTGGTCCACTCATTTTTTTAAATGAGGTTATTCAGTTTCCAATTTGCTCTGGGTCTATATCTCCTTGGCCCAGTATTGCATATGACTTTTATTGCATTGTGATCTGAGAAAGATGTATTCACTATTTCTGCCTTTCTGCAGTTGATCATTAGGTTTTTATGTCCTACTACATGGTCAATTTTTGTATAAGTTCCATGTACTGCAGAGAAAAAGGTATATTCCTTTCTATCCCCATTCAGTTTCCTCCATAAGTCTACCATATCTAATTTTTCTAACAGTATATTTACCGCCCTAATTTCTTTCTTGTTTGTTTTATGATTTGATTTATCTAGATCTGATAGTGGGAGGTTGAGGTCTCCCACTAGTAGAGTTTTGCTGTCTATGTCTTCCTGTAATTCTTTCAGCTTCTCCTCTAAGAATCTGGGTGCTGTCCCACTGGGTGCATATATATTCAATATTGAAATGACTTTATTGTCTATGGTACCTTTTAGGAGGATAAAGTTTCCTTCCTTATCTCTTTTAACCTATCTATTTTTGCTGCTGCTTTGTCTGAGATAAGGATTGCTACCCCTGATTTTTTTTACTTCAGCTGAAGCAAAATATATTTTGCTCCAACCTTTTACCTTTACTCTATATGTATCTCTCTGCTTCAAATGAGTTTCTTGTAAGCAGCATATTGTAGGATTCTGGTTTTTAATCCACTCTGCTATTTGCTTACGTTTTAAGGGAGAGTTCATCCCATTCACATTCAAGGTTATGATTACTAATTCTTTATCGCCCTCTGTGCTATCTTCCCTCTGTTTGTATTTCCCCCCCTTTCCCCCCTTTTATCCATATTCCCCAGTATTTTGTTTTTGAATACCACCCCTTCAGTGTGTTTGCCCTCCTATATCAACCCTCCCCTTTCTTTCCCCTTTCCCTTTTTCCCTTTTCCCTTCCCTTCCTTTTGTTATTTTCCCCACTCCCCTTCCCTTTCTCCGTCCCCCCTCCCCTTTTCCCCTTTTAATACTTGAAAGGTTAGATGTTTTATAAGTTAACTGAGTATGTGTAGGTTGACTTTAAGCGAAGTCTGATGAGAAGAAGATTCAGGTGTTTCTTCTCTGCTCCCTTCTTCCCCCCTATTACCATAGGTTTTTTTGTACCTCTTAGTGTAATGAGATTTGTCCCATTCAATCCCCTCCCTCCTCCTGTCTCTTTCCCGTCCCCCCTTTTTAGGGAGGTAGTGTATTTTTTTAGATCATTCTATCTATGTCATAGAAAATTCTGAGTGTCTGTCCCTTCTAGTTCAGTATATTCTGTTGAATAGAGTCAAAATTCCTGAGAGTTATTAGAGTCTTTCTCCCAAGTGGGATTAAAGCCAGTTATATCCCATTAGATAGCAGTCTCATGGATAGGTCATAGATGTCCATCATTTCTGGCTAGGTATATTCTCTCTGTTAGAGTTACATTTCTCAGGATTTATGAGAGTCTTCCCCCCCATTCTGGGATATAGCCAGTTTCAACTTACTGGATTGCATTTTTTTTCTTTTACCATCCCCCCCCTTTTTTTTTTACCTTTTCATGTGTCACTTGAACCTCCTATTTGATGTCCAAATTTTCTGTTTAGCTCTGGTCTTTTCATCAGAAATTTTTGGAATTCTTCCATTTCGTTAAATGTCCATCTTTTTCCCTTGAAGAGAAGGCTCAGCTTTGCAGGAAAGTAGATTCTTGGCTGCATTCCAAGCTTCCGTGCTCTTCGAAATATTTCGTTCCAGGCCCTTCAATCCCTTAAAGTTGATGCAGCCAAGTCCTGCGTGATCCTTACTGTGGCTCCTTGATATTTAAATTGTTTCTTTCTGGCTGCTTGCAGGATTTTCTCTTTTATCTGATAGTTCTGGAGTTTGGCCACAACATTCCTTGGTGTTTTCATTTTAGGATCTTTTTCTGGTGGGGATCGATGTACTCTTTCAATAACTACTTTGCCCTCCGATTCCATGATATCAGGGCAGTTTTCCATCACTAGATCCTGTAATATTAAGTCCAGGCTTTTTTTTCTCTTCAATGTTTTCAGGAAGTCCTATAATTTTCAGGTTGCCCCTCCTCGATCTATTCTCGAGGTCAGTGGCTTTGTTGATGAGGTATTTTACATTTGCTTCTATTTTTTCTATTGTTTTGATTTTGTTTAACTGACTGTTGCTGTCTCATGGAGTCATTAGTTTCTGTAGACTCTGTTCTTTTTTTTAGTTTTCTTCATTAACCATTTGCAACTCCTTTTCCAATTGGTCAATTCTACTTTTGAAAGAGCTTTCCATTTGACCAATTGAGGTTTTGAGAGAATTAATTTCTTTTTTGTATTTGCTCATTTGAGGATCTGAAAATTTATTCTCCTTTTGTGTTTGTCTAATTGTACTTTCTAAGGTTTTGTTTTCTTGTTGTAAGGTATTAATTGTCTCTCCCAAATTTTTAAGCTCCTTCCTTATTTCTTTAAGGAAGTCTTTCTATGCTGGAGACCAGATTGTATTCTCCTCAGAGGTTCCAGGTCTCTCTGAGTTGGGGTCTTTCCCTTCCAGGAATTTTTCTATGGATCCACCTTTCTGCTGACCCTTCTTCATTATGCTAAGACCTTGAGTTGGGGGGGGGGGCTGGTTCACCTGGGCTTGGGCTTGCCAAAGGCTTTACTGAGTGCAGTTTCTCTGGCTGGCCAGTAGGAGGAGCTGGTTGCCCTTTCTGGGGTGTCTGTGACCTTGGTTGCGAGGCCTTCTCCCTTTGCTTGAGGGAAGGAATTGGAGCTATTGAATTCTTTTGCCTTCAATCAATGGTGGGCTTTACCCTGGCCTGAGGTCATTCCTCAGCTGGGCTGGTTCTTTTGCTCACACACCTGGGCCTGAGGCAGAAGTAGTTTGCAATTGTTTGTTTTGGAGGAGGCTTCAGTGCAATGGAGGGGTGGACTCAGAGTTTCTCAGACCTGAGGAGCCCAGGGATGGCATCCGCAGCTCTCCTGCACCAGAACTCTCCCCGCAGCCCCTTCCCTAACCTCCAGGGGGACAGCACCAACACCAGTGCCTCTGCTTCCCGCAGACCCAAACCCCTTTCGTCCAGCCCCACTGCTGATCCAGCAGGTCTGGCTCTCAGGCCCTCAGACTCCCGGTTCCAATTCAGCTGTTAATCTGGCTGATCCGGGGCTGTTCCTCCCTCGGAGCCCAGACTCACCTGCCCATACTCAGCCAAGGCTGCTGCAGGAGACAAATCCTGAGGTAAATGTTTCTCTCCTGGCTTTTCTTTCTGGGTTTCCTGGTTCGGATTTCTTTTAAGAGGTTTTTTTTTCATGTGATAGATGGGGAAGAGATCAGGAGACTTTAGAACTGTGCCTGTCTTCTCTCCGCCATCTTAGCCAGAAGTCACAAATACAGTTTTCTTAAGAGACTTATTCTGATTGGCCATGATTATATTTATTTCGTATAACTCCTGGGTTTACTCCTCTGGAGCCAAACAACAAGGCTAATCTGTCCAAATAATAATCTTTCTGCTATTTGAAGAGAACATTCCTGTCCTCTTGTCCTTTTCTTTACACATATAGGGGAAAAATCTCTTCAACAAATCTTTGTATATCATGAAGTTAAAGTTCTTTTCTATTTCGGTTGTCATCTCTTGGACACTTTCTATCCTATGCATGTCCTTCTTAATTGGGTCATCCATTGTAAACAGGTGGGGTAAAAGCAGAATACCATGGAATCAGCACTTCTCTATTCCTGGATGTGTGACCATTTCTTCTAATAAGACTGCATCCTCCCAGAACCTCCAATTTTTTTAAATAAAGATTTTATTTATTTTGAGTTTTACAATTTTCCCCCTGATCTTACTTCCTTTCCCCCACCTCCACAGAAGGCAATTTGTCAGTCTTTACATTGTTTCCATGTTATATATTGATCCAAATTGAATGTGATGACAGAGAAATCATATCCTTAAAGAAGAAACATAAAATATAAGAGATAGCAAGATCAGACAATAAGATATCAGTTTTTTTTCTAAATTAAAGGTAATAGTCCTTGGTCTTTGTTCAAACTCCACAATTCTTTCTCTGGATACAGATAGTATTCTCCATTGCTGACAGCCCCAAATTGTCCCTGATTGTTGCACTGATGGAATGAGTGAATCCATCAAGATTGATCATCACCCCCATGTTGCTGTTAGGGTATACAGTGTTCTGCTCATCTCACTCAGCATCAGTTCATGCAAATCCCTCCAGGCTTCCCTGAATTCCCATCCCTCCTGGTTTATACCAGAACAATAGTGCAGAACCTCCATTTTAAGGAAAGTTCTCAGTCTAGCTTTCATTCTAACTCTGAATTTTGTCTACTGTGTCCCTATTAATGCATCTTCTCTGTTTTCTCCTTACTTTAGAACTCCCTTTTAAGTGTTTTCTCCTCCCATTAATTAGTAAACTCCTTAAGGGCATAGATTGTCTTTCTGCTTCTGTTTCTATTCCTAGTGTTTTTCAATGTTTGATACATAGTAGGTACTTATTAAATTCTTGTTAACTTGTGACTATATAATATCCTAGAAGGTAATCCCCTTTAAGAGATGCAAGTTCAGATTTTGATAAAGTAGATGATTAAATGCATGCTTGCTTTCTTTCGTTTTCAGTTTCTTTATCTTACAATTCTTGGCTTGTTCAAACCCAGTAATGACCAAGTATCAACTTTTTTTCTATCCAAATTCTTCCATGCAATCTGAACTATTTATGGAGGCAGCAGGGTAACAAAATGGATAGAGCACTGACAAAGAGTCAGAACGAACTGAATTTAAATAAAGTCTCAGACATTTACTAGCTATGGGTTAAGTGGCCAAGTCACCTAATATAGTCTGCATAAAATGTCTTCATCTGTAAAATGTGGATAATAATATAGCCTATTTTCTAGAATTGTTTAAAGAAAAAATGAGATATTATTTGTAAAGCACTTAGCACAATGCCTGAAATAAAATAAGTACATAATAAATTTCTTTCCTACTGTCATTAAAAAATATCTGATGCAGGAAATACTGGGATGGTGGTAAGAAAAAAACACCATTGAGTAAAGAAAAAATTTAAGTACATTTTAAGTACATAAATGCATTTGGAATTCATTCTTCTCTTTCTTTTTCTCTTATGTTGATATTTTGGAATTGTCAATTTTTTATTATTTAAATCAGAATTATTGAATGTCAAAACTGGAAGAAATATTTATATTTCATCTAATGCAGTCCTCTTATGGGTAAGGAAAATGAGACAACAGCACTTAAGTAGATTAAAGTTACATAGTCAATTGGTGACCAAACAAGTTCCCCCTCACATTCCATTCATTTGGCTCAGTAACTTTAGAGAAGTTAAAAGAAATTGTACTTTGTTGCATAATTACTAAATTTGGAGTTAATGGAGTCTAGTATTAAGATTCTGAAAAGCAGAAATTTGCATTAACCAAAGTTAGATTGCAGTAAATATTAGGATTCATTTCATTTCAATCAAGATTGACTTCTGGGTTTTAAGTACTTTATTTATTTTTGTTTTGCTTATTTTTTGAGACAGGTTCTCCTTATATTTTCCAGGCTGGAAATATATTGGCCTGGATACCAATGCTAATATGCATGTGAACCAAATTTGACACGTTCTAATTTCAACCTGGGCTAGTTTTTTCCTCCTAAAGCAATTGTTATTAACCTATTATTGAGAGGGTACTCATGTTGGTGCCAGAATTAGTATAGACATCATATCTATTTACCACATTGAATCTTAAAATTCTCAAGTTGAAGGAATTAACCAGCAACCTTCCTACTAATAGGGATTACAGTATTTGTGCCACCATGACACCCAGTTTCTATTATCCTAATACATGGTGGTTCTTTTCTTTACTGTGAACCTTACTCTGAGGTCTTAGGTCTTTTTGTCTTTGCTTATAACTGGTTTCTTTAAGGCAAAACAATTGGTAAGGGAAAAAGGAGAGGAGAGGAAACAATTAATTTTAGGTATAGGAACATAGGAAACACTAGAGTATGTTCTGTGGAACATAAGTAGGATTAGAATTCCTACTTCATAATATAAGAATTTGAAATTCCTTTACTTCTTCAAAAAGAGGTTGAAATATTCTAATATGGAGAATGAACATGATTTTAATGAAAAGAACTAAGAAACCCATATTCTAGCTAGTTAAGTGACCTTAAGTCAAATCAGACTCTTAGGATCTTAGATAGGACCTCAGAAACCAATACAATTGAACAAGGATCATTATCTTGACAACATATCCATCTTTGACTAAAGACCTTGGTCATCATTGGATAGGAAACTGGCAAGTTTTTATAATCTTTATCTACAAAATGAGACAATTGGACTAGCTACTGTCTATGTTTTTAATATTTATTAACTTTGTGGTATATTCAAGAGAGCACTGAGTAGAGAGAGATTGGGTTATACCAAAGTGACCCCTTAATGTTGTCTATAGATCCGTGCAGTGGAAGGGATCAACTATTTTGCAGCCTTACCATAAGATTTTCTTACACACACACACACACACACACACACACACACATGTGCACGCATACCCCAGACCTTTAGTTAATAAAGTCTGGGGAAATAATCATGGATGACTAGATGTTATGATAATAAGGTATTAATTCCTAATTTCTTTAAGAATTGTGAACAATTTTCTCTGAGACAACCTCCACTGTCTAATAAAAGATGGTCTTTTCTTCAACTCTCCCCTCCTCCTTTCAAGAATTTGCTTGCATGAGTGCTGAAAAGCAGGTTATCTGTGGAGGAGACCCCTGAACAAAAGAGGAAGAGATTTCTCTCTTCTCCTTTTCCAATGGCTGACCATAGCATCTAGTAGTAGAATAGGAAGAGTGCTTCCACTCTCTAGCATTTGGGAAGCCTGTTCAAAAGGCAGAGATGAGAGAGCATATCATACACTCCAGGAAGACACATGAAGAGAGTAGCAATCCACTAGAATCATTTTATGAGATATAGTCTTAATATCTAACCTAGGGAAAGATAAAACAAGGCCAATATCAAAAAATTTTAAATACAATTCTATCAAATATAATGAAACAGTAAAAAAATCATTCATTATGGTTCAACGTTAGAAAAACCATCAATACAATTAATAATTTAAAAAACCAAACCTTTCAAAACAGCATTATCATCTTGATAAATACAGAAAACAGACTTTGACAAAGTATTTTAAGCTAAAAATGCCACAAAGTATAGACATTAATTTTTTTAAAAAAGAATTTATCTTAAATTAAAGAAAACATCAAATGCAATGGATATATAACAGAACTTTGTGAACAAATATGGTAAAAAAGCAGGTTGCCTACTATCTCTCCACTATTATTTGATATAGTTCCAGAAATACTAAGAACAATAATAAGACAAGAGAAAGAAATTTAAAGCATAAAAATAGCTAAAGAGGAGATAAAATTATCTCTTGGAAAATCTTAGGAATTAGCAAAGATACTAATTGAGACAATGGTTTCAACAAAGTTTCAGGTGATGAAATAAATCCTCAAAAATCAGTAATATTTCTACATAAAAATAATAAAACACAAGAGACAATATTAGAAATGGAAATACCATTCCATATAACTATAGAATGCATAAAATATTTAGGGATCTATATTGCTCTCTTCTATATCTCCCATGTCTTTTCTGCCCCTTGTAGCTAATCTCTTTTAAAAGGCTGTCTAGGGGCAGCTAGGTGGCACAGTAGATAGAGCACCAGCCCTGGAGTCAGGAGTATCTGAGTTCAAACCTGGACTCAGACACTTAATTACCTAGCTGTGTGGCCTTGGGCAAGCCACTTAACCCCATTGCCTAGCAAAAACTAAAAAAAAAAAAAAAAAAAAAAAAAAAAAAAGGCTGTCTATGGTAGATATCTTCACTTGTTCTCCTTTCACTCTCTTAACCATTTACAGTCTGACTTTTGATCTTATCATGCCACTGAAATTGTTCCCTTTAAAGTTACCGATGATCTCTTAGTTGTCAAATTCAATGAGGTTTTCTTAGTCTTCATTCTCCTTGACCTCACTACACCCTTCAAAGATGTCAAAGTACTTTCTTGGTACTCTTTTCTCTAGGTTTTCAGATAGCGATCTATCCTGGTTCTCCTCTTACCTATCTGACTACTCCTCATTCTCCTTTATTGGAATCTCATCCAGGTCACACCTTCTAATTGTAGGTCCCTTTGGGTTCTGTCCTCAACTCTTTTCTATTCTCCTTCAGTAATATTAATAATATTTCACTTGGTGATCTCACAAACCCCCATGGGTTTCATTACATCTTTCTGCTGATGATTCTCTCTCTTTTAAAAAAATATTTTTTTCAATTACATGTAAAGATAATTTTCAACGTTCATTATCTGGTAAGATTTTGGGTTCCACATTTTTCTCTTCATCAACCCCCCCTTCTCATGATAGTGAGTAAATTTGACATAGGGTTATACATGCACAATCATTTTTAACATATTTCTATGTTGTTAAAGAAAAATCAAAACAAAAGGGGTAAAGAATCATAAGAAAAAATAAAACGAATTTTAAAAAGTAAAAATAGTATGTTTTGGTCTGCATTTAGACTCCATTATTTTTTCTCTGAATGTGGATGACATTTTTTAGTCACAATTCTTAAAGAATTGTCTTTGCTTATTGAACTGCTGAGAGGAGCTAAGTCTATCATATTTGATCATCACATTGATGTTGCCATTAATGTGTATAATGTTCTCCTGGTTATGTTCACTTCACTCAGCATCAGTTAATGTAAATGTTTCTAGATTTTTCTGCAATTCATCTGTTCATGATTGCTTATAGAACAATAGTTCACATTCATATCACAGTTTGTTGTCATTCCCCAATTGATAGGCATCCCCTCAGTTTACAATTCTTTGTCACTACAAAAAGAGCTGCTAAAAATAGTTTTGAACATGTGAGACTTTTCCCATTTTTTGTGATTTCTTTTGGATATAGACATAGTATTGGTATTTCTGGGTCAGTTTTATTGCTCTTTGGGCCTAGTTCCACATTATGACTGGATCAGTTCACAACTCCACCAGCAGTATTTTAGTATCTCAGTTTTCCCACATCCCCTCCAACATTTACCATTTTCCCTTTCTGTCAGGTTAACCAATATGATAGATGTTAAGTGCTACCTCAGAGATGTTTTAATTTGCATTTCTCTAATCAATGATTTAATGTATTTCTTCATATGACTAAATATAGCTTTAATTTCTTTATCTGAAAACTGCCCAATCATGTCCTTTGACATTGGGGAATGATTAGTATTCTTATAAATTTGATTCAGTTTTCTATATGATTTAGAAATGAGTCCTTTATCAGACATGTTGGCTATAAAAATTGGTTCCCAACTTTCTGCACTCTCTATAATCTTGGTGGCATTTGTTTTGTTGGTGCAAAAGCCTTTTAATCTAATGTAATTGGGGCAGAGCCAACATGGCGACAAGAGAGGATAGTCTCTTAGGTGCGCTCTCTTAAAACTTGTAGCTAAGAACTCTAACTACATTTTTGAGAGACAGAACCCACAGAGGGATCCAGGGAGGCAATTCTCCAACCCAAGGTAACCTGGAAAAGAGTGGAAAGGCTTGGCTCCACAGGGTTGGAGGGGTGGCCTGCCAGAGTAAAGGAACTTCAGCCTCCGGGAGGCAGCCCCAGGGCACTGGGAGCTGAGACTCACAGCAGCAGGAGAGTTTCCTGACCTACACCACAGGGAGCACCAGGCACAACTTGAACTTGGGGGAACTGTGGGGGGACCTCTGCCAGAGCAAGCAAGTGAAACTCAGCCCTCAGGGCACACAGCGAGCAGCATGGCCCTGGCAGCCCAAATCCAGGAACAGGAAGCAGGCAGAGCCTGTAAGTAGGAGCCCCCAGGGCATGAGTGCAGAGCCTAGGGAGGGAGCAGAGAGTGACTGCTGAGCTCTGTCCTCTGTCCCTCGAACAGGACTCTGGGGCTCTGACCACATTCAGATACTGATTGCAGTCTAGGCCCCCCCATAGAACAGCAGGGCACCCCCACCTCAGCCCCGTGGCAGAGGGGTGAGCTTGTGGTCATTCACAGACCAGGAGGGAAGACAGAGCTTCACACACTGAGATCCTTGTGGGGGGGGTGTCCCAATAATACTCAAAAGCTCAGGAAGCACCCCCAAACCAGTCACAGGCTGGAGAAATGAGTAAGCAGAGAAAAAAGAGGAACACCATTGAGAAATACTTTGCCTGTGATCCCAAGGAT
Source organism: Macrotis lagotis (assembly GCF_037893015.1). NCBI lineage: Eukaryota > Metazoa > Chordata > Mammalia > Peramelemorphia > Peramelidae > Macrotis > Macrotis lagotis. Next base: position 270,307,316 of record NC_133661.1, on the reverse strand, counting down.
CAAAACATTAATCTGAAGATGAGGAAGCACAAGCTCCTGCATCTAAAGATTCCAAGAAAAAACAGAAACTGGGCTCAGGCTATAACAGAACTCAAAAAAGACTTTGAAAATCAAGTGAGGGAGATAGAAGAAAAATTGGGAAAAGAAATGAGAGAGATACAGGAAAAACATGAAAAAGAGGTCAGCAGCTTAGTCAAGAAGATCCAAAAAAATGCTGAAGAAAATAACATGCTAAAAACCAGCATAAGTTGAATGGATAAAGCAGTTCAAAAAATTATTGAGGAGAAGGATACTTTAAAAAGCAGAATTGGCCAGATGGAAAAGGAGATAAGAAAGCTCTCTGAGGAAAACAAATCCTTCAGGTGTAGAATGGAACCGAGGGAGATTGCTGATTTTACGAGAAATCAGGACACAATACTTCAAAACCAAAAGAATGAACAATTAGAAGAAAATGTGAAACATCTCACTGAAAAAAGAACTGGTTTGGAAAACAGACTTAGAAAAGATAATGTAAAAATTATTGGAATACCTGAAAGTCATGATCAGGAAAAGAGCCTTGACATCATTTTCAAAGAATTACTACAGGAAAATTGTCCTGATACCTTAGAAGCAGAGGGCAAAATAAAAATGGAGAGAATCCACTGATCTCCCTGAGAAAGAGATCCCACCCCAAAAAAAACAACCAACCCCCAGGAATATTACAGCCAAGTTCTCCAGAACTCCAAGTCAAAGAGAAAATATTACTAGCAGCCAGAAGGGCACAGTTCAAATATCGTGGAGCTGCAGTCAGGATCACACAGGACTTAGCAGCAACTACATTAAAGCTCGTAGGGCTCGGAATGTAATATTCCGGAAGGCAAAAGAGCTCGTAATGCAACCGAGAATCAACTACCCAGCAAAACTGAATGTCCTCTTCCAGGGAAAAAGATGGACTTTCAATGAATCAGGGGAATTTCAAATGTTCCTGTTGGAATGGCCAGAGCTGAACAGAAGGTTTGGTCTTCAGATGCGGGACTCAGGTGAAGCATAGAGTGGAGGAGAAGGGTACTTAATGCTGATGAACTACATGTATTCCTGCATAGAAAAATGATACTAATGATACTCATATGAACCTTCTCATTTAATAGAGCAATTAGAAGCAGCTTTTATAGATGAAGCACAGGAGAAAGCTGAGTTTGAAGATATAATGTGGTGTAAAAATGGAGTCAATAGACAAAAGGGAAATGTAATGGGAGAAAGAAAAAGCAGAGGAGGAATAGGCTAAGATATTTCATATAATAAGATTTTTCTTTATTACAATGAGCTATTGCAATGATATGGAAGGGGAGAAGGCAAGGGGGAATGAGGGAATCTTTGCTCTCATCAGAGGTGGCTAGGAGAGGAAACAGTATATATATATGTATACATATATATGTATACATATATATATACACACACACACACACACACACTCAATGGAATATAGACATCTGGAGTAAGAAGGACAGAAGGTGGATGGGGGAAGGGGGGCAATGTGAATGATGGAGGAGAGGATGGACCATGGGAGGAGAGTGGTCAGTTATAACACATTTTCTTTTTTACTTCTTGCAAGGGGCTGGGATTGAATATGACCTGTACAGGACCACAGGACCAGGTGGATGCTGGGTCTAAGGGGTGGTATGTGGGCTTGGGGCCTCTTGGCCCCAGGGACAGGGATCTGTCTGCTGTGCCACTCAGCTACCCTACAGCAGAGACAGAGTGAAAGGAGAGAGAAAATATAGCACATGGTAGTGGAGAAGTACGAATGGAGGGAGTTGTGATCAGCAATGACAACGGTGGAAAAATATGGAAGTAACTTTTGTGATAGACTTATCATAAAGGATGTGTTCTGTCCGTGACAGAGCTGGTGGTGTTGGAACACAGACTGAAGCACATTTTTTATTATTATTCTTTTTTGGGGGGTTGCAGGGCAAATGGGAATGGGTGACTTGCCTGGGGCCTCATAGCTGGGTGATTGTTGTGTGTCTGAGGCTGGATTTGGACCTGGGTGCTCCTGGCTCAAGGGCCAGTGCTCTGTCTGCCACCCAGCTGCCCCTACTATCATTCTTATTATTTTATTTTATTTTATTTTGGGTCTTTTTTTTTTGGTTTTTGCAGGGCAATGGTGTTGGGGTGGCTTGCATGGGGTCACACAGCTGGGTGATTGTTGGGTGTATGGAGCTGGATTTGGGCTCAGGTGTTCCTGGCTCCAGGGCTGGTGCTCTATCCACTGTGCCACTTGGCCATACCTAAAATTATTACTATTATTTTATTTTTTTTTAGTTTTAATTTTAATTTTTTTCTCTCCCCTTTACTGCTCATGCGGGTCTATATTTTTTTTGGGGTGGGGGTGGGGCTATTATGTTTACTCTTAAACAAGAATATTTTATTAATGTATAAAACATTATTTGTACAAAATAAGAATAAATAAATACATTAAAAAATAAAAATAAAAGCAAGTGATGTAAAAATAACTAAAAAAATCTAATGTAATCAAAATTATCCATTTTGTATTTTATAATGCTCTGTACGCCTTCTCAGATCATAATTTCTCCACTCTGCATAGATCTGACAGATAAACTATTCCTTGCACTATTTATGGTATCACCCTTTATGTCTAAATTATGTACCCATTTCAACCTTATTTTGGCATCTGGTGTGAGATGTAGGAGATATATTCTTAACCAAGCAAAAGATAGAAATTTATCTTATAAAAGATGAATTACGTAACTTCAATTATTAGAAACTGAATAGCTTTTGTACAAGCAAAATTATTGCACCAAGGAGGACAGTGTTTGAATGAAGGAAACAATCTTTATATCAAATTTCTCTGTTATGGATTTGGTATCTAAGATATATGAACAATTTGTGTGTGTGTGTGTGTGTGTGTGTGTGTGTGTGTGTACACACACACACACACACACACACACACACACACACACATTTACTAATCCTGGATATTCTCCAAACTTCTCTTTTGTACCATCTTTTATTGCTGTATCTTTCTACTTGGTGATCTCATTATCTCCTTCAACTCATTTATGATTTTTATGCTGATGATTCCCAGATTTATATTTCCTGCATTATTTTTTCTCCTGATCTATTGAAACAAATCGTTTTCTGCCTCTTGGACTTTTCAAACTAGATGTCTTTGAACAGGAAAAAGAACAACTCATTATCTCCCCTCAAAACCACTGCATTCCTCTTCTACCTTTCTCTTACTGTTAAAGAATACTGTTAAGCATTCTCCTAGATTTACAGCTACAGTGTCATTCTTACTTCTCTCTTAGATTCTATTGCCCATTATTGTTTTTCAACCTCCTCAATGTCTCATATATTCAGCCTATTTTTCCCTAACACATTCACAATTCTACTCCTCATCATCTTTTGCCTAAAATATTGCAACAGGGTTTTTAACTACTCCCTCTGCTGCATTTAACTTCTAAGGTGATTTTTCTTTGTTTTTTAAAATTTTGTATTTTTTTCACAAAGACCCACCTTCTCAACATCCTATCTACTTCTCCCCAGTTAAGAAAATAAGAAAAACAAAACTCTTTTTCACACATATTTAGTCAAGCAAAACAAATTACCTTCATTGGCCACATTAAAAACAGTTCCAAACTTCACTCTCATTCCTTCAACTTTCTATCAGTAGTTGAGTAACATGTTTTATTTTTTTAATTTTTAATTTTCATTTTGTACAAATGTTTTTTTACATTAATAAAATATTCTTGTTTAAGAGTAAACGAGATACCCCCTCCCCCCATAAATATAGACTTGCTTGAGCAATAAAGTAAAGGGGAGAGAAAAAAATTAAAATTAAAAAAAATAATAGTAGTAATAATTGTAGGTATGGCCAGGTGGCACAATGGACAAAGCACCAGCCCTGGAGCCATGAGCACCCGAGCCCACATCCAGCCCTGTAGACCCAAAAATCACCCAGCCGTGTGACATGCAAGCCATCCGATCCCTACTGCTCTGCAAAAACCAAAAAGAAGAAAAAAAAAAGGACCCAAAATAAAATAAAATAGTAATAATAGTAGGGGTGGCTGGGTGGCGGACAGAGCATTGGCCCTTGAGCCAGGAGCACCCGGGTCCAATTCCGGCCTCAGACAACCAATGATCACGCTGCCATGCATCTCCAGGCAGGCAACCCAGCCCCATTTGCCCTGCATCTTCTCCCAATAATAATAATAAAAAATGTGCTTCAGTCTTTGTTCCAACACCAACAACTCTGTCATGGGTAGATCACATTCTTTATGGTAAGTTAATTGTAGAAGTTACTTCCATATTTTTCCAATGTTGCCATTGCTGATCGCAACTCCCTCCTTTCTTATTTCTCCACTACCATGTACTATATTTTCTCTCTCCTTTCACTCTGACTCTGCTGTAGGGTAGCTGAGTGGCACAGCAGACAGGTCCCTGGCCCTGAGCCACCATGCCACCCCTTAGGCCTAGCATCCACCTGGCCCTATGGTCCTGGACAGGTCTTCCAATCCCAGCCCCTTTCAAGAAGTAAAAAAGGAAATGTGTTATATCTGACCACTCTTCCCCCATGATCCATCCTCTCTTCCTTTATTCACATCCCCATCCCTTCCCCCTGCTCCCCTCTTCTTACTCCAGATGTCTATACTCCATTGAGTATATATGCTGTTTCCTCTCCTAGCCACCTCTGATGAGAACAAAGGTTCCTTCATTCCCTCTTGCCTCCCCTCTTCCATATCATTGCAATAGCTCATTGTAATAAAGAAAAATCTTATTATAGGAAATATCTTGGCCTATTCCCTCTTTCCTTTTTCTTTCTCCCATCACATTTCCCTTTTTTTCTATTGACTCCATTTTTACACTATATTTTATCTTCGAATTCAGCTTTCTCCTGTGCTTCAACTACAAAAGCTCCCTCTACCTGCTCTATTAACTGAGAAGGTTCATATGAGTATTATCAGTGTTATTTTTCTATGCAGGAGTACATGCAGTTCATCATCATTAAGTCCCTCATATTTTCCCCCTTCTCCTCCACTTTCTATGCTTCACCTGAGTCCCGCATCTGAAGATCAAACCTTCTGTTCAGCTCTGGCCATTCCAACAGGAACATTTGAAATTCCTCTGGTTCATTGAAAGTCCATCTTTTTCCCTGGAAGAGGACATTCAACCTTGCAGGGTAGTTCATTCTTGGCTGCATTCTAAGCTCTTTTGCCTTCTGGTATATTATATTCCAAGCCCTAGGAGCTTCCAATGTAGTTGCTGCTAAGTCCTGTGTGATCCTGACTGCAGCTCCATGATATTTGAACTGTGTCCTTATGACTGCTTGTAATATTTTCTCTTTGACTTGGGAGTTCTGGAACTTGGCTTTAATATTCCTAGGCGTTGGTTTTTTGGGATTTCTTTCTCAGGGGGATCAGTGGATTCTCTCCATTTCTATTTTGCCCTCTGCTTCTAGAATATCAGGGCAATTTTCCTGTAGTAATTCTTTGAAAATGATGTCAAGGCTCTTTTCCTGATCATGACTTTCAGGTATTCCAATAATTTTTAAATTATCTTTCCTAAGTCTGTTTTCCAAACTATTTGTTTTTCAGTGAGATGTTTCACATTTTCTTCTAATTGTTCATTCTTTTGGTTTTGAAGTATTGTGTCCTGATTTCTTGTAAAATCAGCAATTTCCCTCAGTTCTATTCTACACCTGAAGGATTTGTTTTCCTCAGAGAGCTTTCTTATCTCCTTTTCCATCTGGCCAATTTTGCCTTTTAAAGCATTCTTCTCCTCAATAACTTTTTGAACTGCTTTATCCATTTGACCTAAGCTGGTTTTTAGCATGCTATTTTCTTCAGCATTTTTTTTGGATTTCCTTGACTAAGCTGCTGACTTTATTTTCATGTTTTTCCTGCATCTCTCTCCTTTCTTTTCCCAGTTTTTCTTCTAACTCTCTCATTTGATTTTCAAAGTCTTTTTTGAGCTTTGTCATAGCCTGAGCCCAATTTCTGTTTTTCTTGGAGTCTTTAGATGCAGGAGCTTGTGCTTCCTCATCTTCAAACTGAATATTTTGATCCTTCTTGGGCTCAGTTGCAAAATATTTCTCAATGGTCTTCCTCTTATTTCTGTGCTTGCTCATTTTCCCAGTCTGGGCCTGGTTTTGGGGTGCTTCCTGAGCTTTTGGGACACTCCCACAAGGGTCTCAGTGTGTGAGGCTCTGTCCTCCCTCCTGGTCTGTGAATGACCATATGTGCCCCCCTCTGCCACGGGGCTGAGGTGGAGGCAGCCCTGCTGTTCTGTGGGGGGGCCTAGACTGTAATCAGGTTCTGAATGTGGTCAGAGCCCCAGAGTCCTGTTCCAGGGGCAGAGGACAGAGCTCTGCAGTCTCTCTCTTTACTCCCCTCCCTCAGCAAAATGAGCTCATGCCCTGGAGGCTCCTGCTTACCAGCTCCGTCTGCTTCTGTTTCCTGGATCTGGGCTGAGGTGGCCAGGCCACTCTGCTTGTTGTGGGCCCTGAGGGCTGGGCTCCACATGCTCGCTCTGGCAGAGGTCCCCCACTGTTCCCCCACTTTGTGCCCAGTGCTCCCTGGGGTGTAGCTCCGGAGACTCCCCCACTGCTGTGAGCTGGGGCTCCCAGCACCCTGGGGCTGCCTCAGGGAGACTGAAGTTCTTTTGCTCTGGCGTTCCACCCCTCTGGTGGGCACCCCTCCGACCCTGGGAGCAGATCCTTTCTGCTCTTTTCCAGGTTACCTTGAGTAGAAGAGCTGCCGCACTGGGTCCCTCTGTGGTTTCTGTCTCTCTAAAGTTTAGTTAGAGTCCTTAGTTTATTAGTTTTATCAGAGAGCGCCTAAGACTCGATCCTTTCTTGTTGCCATCTTGGCTCTGCCCCCAAGTAACATGTTTTATTGTAAATCCAATCTGGAATCACAGTTGGTCACAGTGTTGATCAGAGTTCCTTTAATTCTCATCCTTTCCTTCTAAAGAAGGCAGAAAGAGGTTACTTTACACTAATGTTGTGAATTGGTTGAAATCTGTTTCTGTTTTCCTGCTGTTCTCTTTCCATCATTCTCCTCCCATTATAACCTCTTATCTTTTTCCTTTCCTTTTAAAACTTTTTTCAAGATGCATCATTATTATATAAAGTTTTTTTATTTAGGACAAATACATCTCTTATTTCCCATTTTAATTCCCTCTTTCCTTTCTTTTTTAGTGAACTGTATTTATGTATTTTCTATGTGGTTATTCTTCTACTGTACCCAATTCTTGGTGTGAGTATTCTTTCCTCCTTTCACCAATTCTGATGTTGTGTGTAATAAAAATATATTAAATAAAATCTTCAGAGACTAGATCTGAACAAAAGAAAATTTTTGTTTATTTGCTTTCTTGAGAAAGGGCAGACTCAAAAATCTCATACCAAAAGTAGGAAGAGCCAAAGAGCTGCACCTAAAGTACAGTCAAGTAAAAATATATTGAGTTCCTACCCCCTTCTCCCCAATCCTCCTCCCCTTTAGCCCATTGGCTGGGCTTTTGGGGATATGATCTATTCATTGAAATTTACCCCAGTTAAAAACATCACTTGTACAAAAATATTTATAGCAGCCCTGTTTGTGGTGGCAAAGAACTGGAAATCAATTGGGGAATGGCTTAGCAAACTGTGGTATATGTATGTCATGGAACACTATTGTTCTGTTAGAAACCAGGAGGGACAGGATTTCAGGGAAGCCTGGAGGGATTTGCATGAACTGATGCTGAGTGAGATGAGCAGAACCAGAAAAACACTGTACACCCTAATAGCAACATGGGGGTGACGATCAGCCTTGAAGGACTCTCTCATTCCATCAGTGCAACAAGCAGGAACAATTTTGGGGTTTCTGCAAAGGAGAGTGCCATCTGTATCTAGATAAGGAGATGTGGAGTTTGAACACAGTTCAAGGACTATTCCCTTTAATTTAGAAAAAAACCAGATATCTTATTGTCTGATCTTGTTACCTCTTAGACTTCTTGTCTCTTCTTTAAGGATATGATTTCTCTCTCATCACACTCAATTTGGATCAAGGTACAACATGGAAACAAAGTAAAGACTGACAGATTGCTTTTTGTGGGGGTGGGGGGGAGGGAAGTAATATTGGGGGGAAATTGCAAAACTCAAATATCTTTAATAAAAATAAATTAAAAAAAGAAATTTACCCCAGTAACAGACAGAAAGAAAAGATTAAATGTTTTCATGATATTTGCCCCACCAGATGGTGAGGTAATTTAGGTCCTTCATAATTCTTTCAATTAAAATGAAGTAATGTCTATGGTCAGAATGTCCTCCCAGTTTGCAAAAATAGTCTTATCATAAAGCAGGTGACTTTGAGGCTTTTTTGGAATACAAGGTTTTTTTTTGGGGGGGGGAGCATTGCAAGGCAGTGGGGTTAAGTGACTTCCTTAAGATCACATAGCTAGGTAATTGTTAAATATCTGAGGCTGGTTTGAACTCAGGTCCTCCTAATTCCAGGGCCCATGCTCTATCCATTCCACCACCTAGTCGTCCTGTAATGCAAGGTTTTCTTGACAAAAACATTTCTTAACTCTGAGAGGACTTCTCCAGGCACTCTCCCACACAATCCTTTCCCCTTTTTTAATACATATATATATATACACATATATATATATATATATATATATATATATATATATATATATATATATATATATATTTGTATCTGAAGCCCTCTCATATTATCCTTGATACATTCCCTCAGCAAGATTTTCACATTTATCATCCCCCTCAGGTTCTATTCTCTCTTCCCGTCCAATTGGGATCTATCTTCTTCTTCTTGGAACCCCACTGATGAAACAACCCATAGACACAAGATGGAGGAAGATGAACTGGTTTGATCTCTCTCTTTTTCCCTGAAGACATTCAATATCTTTCTGTTTGTTCAGAGACCATTCCAAAAAGTTCTCTTCAGTTTGACTTATCTTCTGATAAAGGAACTTTTTCTTCTTCTTCCTTTTTTTTTTTTGGTTTTTGCAAGACAATGGAGTGGGGTTAAGTGACTTGCCCAAGGTCACACAGCTAGGTAGTTATTAAGTGTCTGAGGCCGGATTTGAACTTAGGTAGTCCTGACTCCAAGGCCAGTGCTCTATCCACTGTGCCACCTAGCTGCCCCCTAAAAGAACTTCTTAACACAACAGTCTTATCAGACTTAGACTCATGTTTTCATCATTAGACAATAAAGTTCTAGAGCTATTACAATTTACATTTTGACTTACTGTCATGTTCACGCTAACAAAAATAAAACTTCCATAATTGTTTCATTGCACAAGTGAACTTGCTGAAAATTGCCACATTAATTTGAGCTTTAACTTATACATTAGATGATCATCTTAGTATGAAGAATGTCCAACAGGTGGCATACTGACAGTCTCAACGTCTTGCTCCTTATTAAAATAATAACTCAAGCATCCTTAACTAAAATAAATTCTTCCTTCTTCCCAAAATGTTTCTTAAATATACTATAGGTGATTCTTTTCCTGAAATACTAAATTGACTTATATTTCCTTTGCTTAAAGTAGAACTTGAAACTGCTATTTCACAGAATTGTCTTGAGATTACAAACACCATTTTATTCTTACCTAAATATCCTTTCTAACATGGAAAAAATCAAGGGAGATCTTAATTCTTGTCAATACATAAAACCACACATTAGCCTATCTAGCTATTAAACTCCAATTGACCTAAAAGTTCTATATCAGATTTGCTTATAGCAATTTATTGTAAAGATCCAGGATATCAAAGGAAAATTCCTTTATAGATATCATTTTGAGTGTCAGTTTCCAGGCAGAGGTCATGTGGATAGGATAATGAAATGCCTTAAGCCAAGTTTTAGATTTATCCAGTGAGACATTATTCAAATGTCACATTTGGGGAAGTCAAGTCAGAAAGGGTCCAACCTCATGCTGCATTGAAAAGCTTCTTCAACTTTTTTATCCCAATGCATCTATTACACATGTAGTCTCCAAACCTCCATTGAAATGGACATTGACCTAAGAACACTTCTTGGATGATTATACCTGATATTAGACCCAACAAAAGTCAATTAAAATTCCCGTGATCTAAAATAGTAATTCCATCTAATTATATCTCCAAATGAAATTAGTTCACAAGGACTAAATACTAATTATAATCTGGATGGGGGGGGTCATAATCAATCAGCCCCCTTCCCTACACATTTATCTACTCTGAGACTCCCTCTGGGTTCCTGTCATCAGAATACACTAAATAGGGTTATTTTCTAAACTTGTACAAAAAGCAGTCAAGTTCCCCAGTACCTGGAGTATTCCCTGACATACAAAAACCTCTTCATAAGTATGTTCCATAACTGAACTAGAAGGCCTGTCCTTATGGTGATACTAACTTCTGATCTCTAGACCCACATCCTTTTGTCTGAAATTATATCTGCTTTATTTCTTGATAAATATGTCAGTTAAAAACCCTTCCTTCTAGCCTGCTCCTCTTCAGGGTTGACAGATAAGCGAGCCAGGCAAGCATGGGGAGGAAGGAGGAGGAAAAGGCATTTGGCAGCACTGAATAGCAGAGAAGAAAACAATCAATAGTATTTAATCATTTTCTGCACTTTTCCTCTTTCCTTTGCTATTTCTTTCCAATTATTAAGTCTAGACCCTAGAGCTCTCAGCTGGCACTTCAATACCTTCCTTTCTTATCCCTATGGCCTCATACTGCCTGAACTTCTTTGGAATCTCTCACTGCAAATTGTATTAATTGTTTGGGAGTATTTCCACCCCTGCCATTTTTTTTACAATGCCGTACAGACTCGATTGATCTGCAGTCTAGAGCTACTTAAGTTTGCCAGGGGTCGGGTCACCCAGGAGCTCACTGATTTTGTCTGGGTCAAATTCCAGACCCACAGGTCTTGCTTACCTAGGCAAGTATACACAAACTTATGAACCTACAGTGCCATCTCTGGGTCTTCTCCTGTGGTGGGTCCTGTCTCCTTTATAGTGCTGCCTCTGGAGGTCTTCTGGTTTTTCAATTTTTCTCAGTCTAAGTCTCTCATTAGGATTCTTCCCTCACTCCTCAAGGAATATGCCTGGGCACTAAATCAGGAGCTGCTGAAAATAATCAGCATGGCACCAGCTCATATCTGTGTCCAGGAGAGTCTTAATGAGGGTATTGTTTTCTGACCAGTGCATCAAATCTATGTGTGATAAAAATACACTAAATAAAATCTTCAGAGACTGCATTTGAACAAAACAAAATTTTTGTTTCTTTGCTTTCCTAATAAAGGGCCAACTCAAAAATCTCACACTAAAAATGGCAGAGTCAAAAGGTGCACCCAAAGTACAGTTAAGCAAAAATCTATAGAGTCTCTCCCCTTCTCCCTAACCTTCCTCTCCTTTATCCCATTGACTGGGCTTTTGGGGGTATAATCTATTCACTGAAATTTACCCCAGCAACAGATATGAAGAAAAGATGAAATGTTTTCATGATATTTTCCCTACCAGATGGTGAGGTAATTTAGGACTTTCATAATTATCTCAACTAAAATGAAGCAATGTCTATGGTTAGAATGTCCTTCCAGTTTGCAAAAATAGCCTTATCATAAAGCAGGTGGCACTGAGCCTCCTTTAGAATGCAAGGTTTTCTTGAAAAAAATGTTTCTTAACCCTGAGAGGACTTCACCAGGAACTTTCCCACACAATATGAATGAGGGTCAAGTGTTACCTGTTCTTCCCCACCCCTTCCTCTTTGTCTTCTACTTGCACATCCAAATTATAGGAGATTATTTTCCCTACCCTTTCTCTTCTTTTCCTCTACCTAGCATATTTTCCCTTCCCTTCCTAGTCTTTTTAAAAGATCATGTAAACATATAAAAACTACTTCTTTGTACTCTCATGAGATTTTCTCCTATGATCCCTGATGATAAACATGGTCCATTATTCCATTATACTATAGCTTAAAACATTCTAGGTTTAAAAATTAAAAAAATTCTTTAATCTTGTGTTTTTATTTTAGAAATTCTATGCACCTCTGATCTTTTTATATATGAGAATGCCTGAAGTCTTAAATTTCCTTAAAGATCCACTCCTAATATTATACTTAGTTTTGCTTGCAAAGTTATTCTTGGATGAAAGCCTAGATTTTTGCCTTCTGTAGTATTGTATTCTAAGTTTTCTGCTTCTTTGCTATGGTTAAATTTGTAGTTCCTCTGTACTTGAATTCTTTCTTTTGCCTGCTCACTATAATTTTATTTATTTGGTGCTCTAGGTTAGGTCTGTAATATGCCTGAGCATTCTCATTTTGTAATTTCATTCAGGAGGTTAACCAATGGATGTTTTCCATTTTGCCTTCTGCATCTGAAAGATCAACTCAGTTTTCTTTTATGATTTTTGAAACGCAACAGCTAGTCTTTTTTTTTTTTTTGGGTGATTCTTAAGTTATTTCCACAATGTGTTTTCCACATGAATTGACGCAATATGTCATTTTCATTTACTAAGAGACTTTTATTTTCTCTTAAATTTTCAGTCTTAACTTTTTAAATATTTCTTATCGTCACCTGAATTTATAGCTTTTATTTGTTCAGTTAATAATTGTCCCATAGTTTCTTTTCTTGGGCAGAGTTCTCAATCAGTAAATGTTTATTAGGTTACTTCTATGTGCTAGGCTATGTGCTAAACTCTGGGATATAAAAAGATGTAAAAAATATCCCTTCCCTCAAGGAATTTATAATCTAACAGGAAATAATACGCAAAGAAATATATATATATATATATATACATATATATATATATATATATATACACACATATACACAGAATAACAATTAAATAATTAACAGAGAACATCACTGAATTAAGAAGAGTTATCTTCCTTTAGAAAGTGGTATTTTGGTTGGTAATTAAAGGAAGCCAGAAAGGTCAATGGTCAAAATGGAGGAGGGAGTGCATTCTAGGGGGACATGAGGGAAAGTTAGAGAGAAGGTTCTCAGTGCATTTTGTACCTTTTATGCCAAGTTGTTTTTTCCATAGCTATCTTCCCCCCCCCATCATTCCCCAAATGCAGTATTCTCATGTGGTTTTCAAAATCATTTTTAGCTATTTTTTTAAACTCACTTCTTATCTTCAAGGCATTCTGATTGGACTTGTGCCCAATATATGGTTTTTTTTTTGAAACTTTCCCTATGTAGGAACCATTCTTTTCTTCCCTTTCACCATAATTGTATTTTATAGTGATTTTTGGTTAGTTTGTTTCCTCATTTATTTTAACTGGCTTCTTGCTTTTAGACTTTATTAGGGCCATTCTCAATGTAATTCCAAGGACAATGTCTGGCCTGAACTTTTGTCCTCTGGTTTCTTTTTCTGCTTTCTTGGTGTTATTGAATGTATGTTTTCCTAGGATTTCAGAGACTACTTTGTCTGGGGATCTGCAAACTTGCAGTCTTCCTAAAGTGGCTTTTCCAAGGTAAAAATTTGGCCATTGTGCTTCTCTGCAAGTCCCTGGCCTGAGTAATTGAACTGTGACCTTGCTCCTGGTTAGAAGTTGCAGTGGACTCAGTTACTGTCAACTGGTTAGAATTGCTATTCAGAATGACAGAATTTCAGACTTTAGTTTGAGCAAAGAGGTAAGAACTGAGACCCCATTCTCCTGCTGAAATTAGAGTGACACTGCTACTCTTTTATTTCTAAACTTATTCCTAACTTGGTACACAACCTTTTGCTCATGACCAGTTCCTCACCCTGGGAACATCATCCCTAGGCCCAAGTACCTCTCTCCCCTGTTTGTCCTAAATCTATAACTCAGAACTGGTTTGAGAACAACAGTTGGCAATTGACACCTGTTCTCACACCATGCAGAAGGTCAAGGTCCCTTTGTTTCTTGTCCTGGTGTATAGTCTAGGTTCTTTTGTACTTCCTTTGTACTTGTTATTTTCCTGAACACACTCCTGGTCAGTCTCCATCTTTCAGTGTCCACAGAATTCCAATGACACTGTCACCATATTGGTGACATAGGTTGGAACTATATGATTCATTGATCAAAAGTTGTTTTGCTGTTTTCTAGATCTTTTTGGATGGGACTGCTGGGAAGCTAATCTGTACTTGTTTATGCTATTCTGCTTTGTTGACTTTGCCACTCTCTAAAGATGTCATTCCTTAGGATTTGGCCCATCATTTCTCTGCTCAGAGAGCTCCAGAAGATATTTGTTACCTCCATGATCATGAATAAACTCTATTCTACCTTTTACTTTCACTTGACTGCTCCTCACACATCTTTTTTTAAATTTAAATTTATTTATTTATTTGTTATTCCAACTATATGCAAAGATTCCTTTCAACATTCATTTTTTAACATTTTGACTTCCATATTTTTCTCTCCTTCTTTTCCCTCCTCCTCCCCTTGACAGTGAGTAATGTGGTTATGCATGTATAACTATGTTAAATATATTTCCATATTGGTCATATTGTGAAAGACAAACAAAAGGGAACAAACAACTGAGAGGATTAGAAAAACAATAAAACAAAATGTTTAAAAATGGAAAATAGTATATTTTGGTCTGCATTCAGACTTTCTAGTTCTTTCTTTGAATGTGGATGTTATTTTCCATCACAAGTCTTTTAAATTGTCTTTGATTATTGTACTATTGAAGAGAGCAAAGTTCATCATATTTGATCACCTACAATGTTGCTGCTGATGTGTACAGTGTTTTCCTGGTTCTGCTTACTTCTCTCAGTATTGGTTCATATCTTTCCAATCTTTTCTGAAGTTTGCCTGTTCATGATTTCTCACAGAACAATAGTATTTCGTTACATTCATGTACCACAACTTGTTTAGCCATTCCCCAAATGATGGGGGAATATCCAATTGTTTGCCACCACAAAAAAACTGCTATAAACATTTTTTTTGTATGTGTGGGTCTTTTTCCCTTTTTTAATGATCTCTTTGGGATAATAGATCTAGTAGTGATTTTGCTGGATCAAAGACTATGCAAAATTTTTTGCCCTTTCCTTATATAAATCTTATAATCCAATGAACTGGCATACTAGCAGTTCCCTGTACATATCTCCTTCTTACATGTTTGTGTCTTTTCACTAGCTGACCCACAGTATGAAATGATCTACCCCATTTCCCTGACTGCCTTCAATACTCAAATCAAATTTCACTTTTTACAGGCTTTCCCTGATCCCCTCAACTGCTAATGCCTTTCTCTAAAAGACTGATTTCCATCTCCTCTCTCCTCTCTCTCTCTCTCTCTCTATATATATATATATATATATATATATATATACACACATATATATATTATATGTTAATAGATATTCACATATTGTCTCTTTAAGAGCAGGGACTTTTTTCTTTCTATCTTAATATTTGCATTGCTTATCACATATTCTAGTACATTTAGTTAAGAACCACTTAATGATTATTGATTGACTCATGTACCATTGTTTTGTTTGTTTGTTTTTTTTAGTTTTTACAAGGCAGTGGGGTTAAGTGGTTTCCTAAGGCCACACAGCTAGGTAATGATTAAGTGTCTGAGGCCGGATTTGAACTCAGGTACTCCTCACTCCAGGGCCGGTACTCTATCCACTGTGCCATGTATCCGCCCCCTCATGTACCATTTTCCACAAAAAGACTTCTCAGGGCCCTCAACTACTATTGCCCTCCTTTTCAAACTGCCCAGTTTCCAACTGCACATATTTATATTTATTTTGAACATACTTATATATACAATTGTTGTCTCCATCTAATGTACAATCTCCTTACATTTAGGAATTTTTCATTTTTTGTATTTGTATCTCACAATGTCTGATACATGATAGGTGTTTAATAAATATTTATTAATTAATTGATTATGTATTTCCTGAGTCTTCTGTTCTCCATGCGAAATATTCTCAATTCCTTTAACCATATCTCAGATTAAATGTACATAAGTTCTCTCACTGTCCTAAGTGGAACTAACTTGTATGATTTTCAGATTATCAATGGCCTTTTAAACCAAGATCCCCATATTGAACACAATATGCCATATGTAATATAAACAGATCAACCATTGTCTTATTTCTGGAAACTGTTACTGTAGTTCAAGATCACATTAACTTGTGTGGCTGGTCATGCTACTGATTCGTATTGAATTTTCAGTCCACTAAAACCTGCTATTTAATCATACCTCTCTCATCTTATACTTGTAAAATTTATATTTTTTTACCCCAAACATAAGACTTTCCATTTAAACCCTGTGAATTTATTCTTAGATTCAGTCTATTGCTGTAGAATATTATGAACTTGGATTCTGGTTCTGTCTTTCTATGTTTGATATCCTTCTCAGTTTGGGTAATCTACAGAATCAGTAAACCAGTAGTGTCTTTATGACTTAAGTTTTATGTTAAGAACAATGATAAAAAACAAGAGTAAGGTTTGGTAGGCAGTATATTTAGGGTTCTAAGAGATTTGATCATAGTGCTCCCCTCAGAAATCTTCAATGGTTTATTATTGCAAATGTTTTAGTCTAACATTTAAAACTCTGTTACAATCTTGTTCCACCTACCTTTACAGGTTTATTTGACATCACTGCTTGTCATGTATCCAACATTTCAGCCAAATTAACTTACTTGCTATTTCCTCTAACTTGACATTCCATCTATTTTTTTCCTGGAACCTTAGTTTCTTTTAAGATTTAGCTTAGGTTCTGTCTTTTAATAGGAAAATTTCCTAGTATCTCTTACCTTCCTTCTCCTGAATGTTAGTGTTCTCTCCCTTTTTCTCTCTTTAATTTTTTGATCTGGCAGAGCCAAGATGGTGACAGGAAAGGATCATCTCTTAGGTGCTCTTTCTCAAAACTTATAAACTAAGGACTCTTAACTAAATTTTCGAGAGAGAGAATCCACAGAGGGATCCAGTGAGGCAGTTCTCCAACCCCAGGTAACCTGGAAAAGAGTGGAAAGGCTCCGCTCCATGGATTTAGAGGGGCGGCCTGCCAGAGTGAAGGAATTTCAGCCTCCCAGAGTCAGCCCCAGGGTGCTGGGAGCCACGGCTCATGGCAGTGGGGGCAGTTTTCTGACCTATACTGGGGAGCACCAGGCACAACTTGGGAGATCATGGGGGGGAACACTGCCAGAGAAAGAGAGTGAAGCCCAGCCCTCAGGGCACTCAGTGAGCAGCATGGCCATGGCAGCCCAGATCCAGGAACCAGAAGCAGGCGGAACATGTAAGCAGGAGCCCCCAGGGCATGAGTGCTGAGCCTAGGGAGAGGAGTGGCGAGGGAGAATGCTGAACCCTGTCCTCTGTCCCTGGAACAGGACTCTGGGGCCCTGACCACATTCAGATCCTGATTGCAGTCTAGGCCCCCAGAGAACAGCAGCACCCCCCCCACCTCATCCCTGTGGCAGAGGGCTGTGCTTGTGGTCATTCACAGACCAGGAGGGAAGAGAGATCCCCACACACAGATCCTTGTGTGTGGGGGTGTCCCAATAATACTCAAAAGCTCAGGAAGCAGCCCCAAACCAGGCATAGGCTGGAGAAATGAGTAAGCAAAGAAAAAAGAGGAATACCATTGAGAAATACTTTGCCTATGGACCCAAGAAGGATCAAAACACTCAATCTGAAGATGAGGAAGTACAAGCTCTTGCATCCAAAGACTCCAAGAAAAACAGAAATTGGGCACAGGCTATGACAGAGTTCAAAAAAGACTTTGAAAATCAAGTGAAGGAGATAGAAGAAAAATTGGGAAAAGAAATGAGAGAGGTGCAGGAAAAACATGAAAATGAAGTCAGTGGCTTAATCAAGGAGATCCAAAAAATGCTAAAGAAAATAACATGTTAAAAACCAGCATATGTCAAATGGATAAAACAATTCAAAATGTTATTGAGGAGAAGTATACTTTAAAAAGCAGAATTGGCCAGATGGAAAAGGAAATAAGAAAGCTCTCTGAGGAAAACAAATCCTTCAAACAAAGAATAGAACTGAGGGAGATTGCTGATTTTATGAGAAATCAGGACACAATACTTCAAAACCAAAAGAATGAACAATTAGAAGAAAATGTGAAACATCTCACTGAAAAACAACTGGTTTGGAAAAACAGACTTAGGAAAGATAATTTAAAAATTATTGGAATACCTGAAAGTCATGATCAGGAAAAGAGCCTTGACATCATTTTCAAAGAATTACTACAGGAAAATTGCCCTGATATTCTAGAAGCAGAGGGCAAAATAGAAATGGAGAGAATCCACTGATCTCCCTGAAAAAGAGATCCCCCCCAAAAAAACCAACCCCCAGGAATATTACAGCCAAGTTCCAGAACTCCCAAGTGAAAGAGAAAATATTACAAGCAGCCAGAAAGACACAATTCAAATATTGTGGAGCTGCAGTCAGGATCACACAAGACTTAGCAGCAACTACATTAAAAGCTCATAGGGCTTGGAATATAATATACCGGAAGGCAAAAGAGCTTAGAATGCAACCGAGAATCAACTACCCAGCAAAAATGAATGTCCCTCTTCCAGGGAAAAAGATGGACTTTCAATGAACCAGGGGAATTTCAAATGTTATTGTTGGAATGGCCAGAGCTGAACAGAAGATTTGATCTTCAAATACGGGACTCAGGTGTAGCATAGAGAGTGGAGGAGAAGGGTAAAATATGAGGGACTTAATGATGATGAACTACATGTATTCCTGCATAGAAAAATGATACTAATAATACTCATATGAACCTTCTCATTTAATAGAGCAGTTTAGAAGGAGCTTTTATAGATGAAGCACAGGAGAGAGCTGAATTTGAAGATATAATATGGTGTTAAAAATGGACTCAATGGCTAAAAGAGAAATGTAATGGGAGAAAGAAAAAGGAGAGGTACAATAGGCTAAGATATTTCATATAATAAGATTTTTTTATTACAAATGAGCTATTGCAATGATATGGAAGGGAGAAGGCAAAGGGGAATGAGGGAATCTTTACTGTCATCAGAGGTGGCTAGGAGAGGAAACAGCATATATATACTCAATATGGTATAGACATCTGGAGTAAGAAGGAGAGAAGGGGGACAGGGGAAGGGGAAGGGATGTGAGTGATGGAGTCGAGGATGGACCATGGGGGAAGAGTGGTAAGATATAACATATTTTATTTTTTTACTTCTTGCAATGAGCTGGGATTGGATGGCCTGTCCAGGACCATAGGTCCAGGTGGATGCTGGACCTAAGGGTTGGTATGTGGGCCCAGGGCTTCTTGGCTCCAGGGCCAGGGATCTGTTTGCTGCACCACTCAGCTACCCTACAGCAGAGGCAGAGTGAAAGGAAAGAGAAAATGTAGTATATGGTAGTGGAGAAGTACGAATGGAGGGAGTTACAATCAGCAATGGTAATGGTGAAAAAATATGGAAGTAGCTTTTGTGATGGACTTATCATAAAGAATGCAATCCACCCATGGCAGAACTGGAGGTATTGGAACATAGACTGAAGCACATTTTTAATTATTATTATTTTTTGGGGGGGTTGCAGGGCAAATGGGCTGGGTGGATTGCCTGGGACCACACAGTTCCAGGGCCAGTGCTCTGTCTGCCACCTGGCTGCTCCTCCTCCTCCTCCTACTATTAGTATTATTATTGTTGTTGTTACTATTTTATTTTATTTTGGGTCTTTTATTTTATGTTTTTTGGTTTTTGCAGGGCAATGAGTTGG
This sequence comes from Macrotis lagotis, assembly GCF_037893015.1. Lineage (NCBI taxonomy): Eukaryota > Metazoa > Chordata > Mammalia > Peramelemorphia > Peramelidae > Macrotis > Macrotis lagotis. The sequence goes on along the minus strand of NC_133661.1, from coordinate 270,287,650 downwards.
GGTGGCTTGCTTGGGGTCATACAGCTGCGTGATTGTTGGGTGTCTGGGGCTGGATTTGGGCTTGGGTGCTCCTGGCTCCAGAGCTGGTGCTCTGTCCACTGTGCAACCTGGCCACACCTACTATTATTATTATTATTATTAATTTTATTTTAAATTTTTTCTCTCTCCTTTACTTTATTGCTCATGCAGGTCTATATTTTTGGGGGTATTATGTTTACTCTTAAACAAGTATATTTTAGTAATGTATAAAAAATCATTTGTACAAAATAAGGCTAAATTATAAATAAATAAATAAATAAAAAGTAATTCCAAAAAAATTTTTTTTTTGATCTATGTATCAAATCATTTCCCCTTTGTCTTTATATCCCCAGTATTTTGTAAAGGGTCTTGTACTTACTATATGCTTAAATGTTTGTTGAGTTGAATCTTAAAGATGATTTGGAAAGGGAGTTTAGACTGGTGATAAGAACATTTAGGAGATTATTAAAATAATGAGACCCTAAGCTAGGATGTTGGCTATGGTAATAAAAAGGAAGTGAATGTGAGGAAGATTGTGAGAGAAATAGAAAAATCAAAAAATCTAGAAAATTAGTCTGTAAATGTAAGGGAAAGAAAAAAGGTTGTAGGAAACAAAAGAAAAATCAAAGATGTCTCCAGTGTTTTAATCTTGAACATTTTGGAGCATTGAAATGGTGTCATCAACCCTTCCAAACAAAGTATGTAGTGACTACTTATTCAAGTTCCTTTTTGATGATAAGAAAGATATAGTAGTTTTTTCCTATAAAGTTTTCTCTCGTCAGCTGTTTTCATTTTAATTATTTGCTCACATGATTCATCAGTAATTCCTATCCCTGAATTTAGAGAAGCAAAGTTAGGGTTGTTGCCATCAAATAGTAAATTATGTTTTATTCTTCAGAGGTTCAATTTAACTCTATTGACAAAAATAAAAGTAGAATCTAGGAATTTACCATTTTTTTGTATTTTGTAATTCTTTACATAACTAAAATATGGGATGTTTTATTTTCCTAATAATGTGTAATTTTCAGGTCATCCACCAAATTGATAAGGTCAATCAATATCAAAGATGTCTCTTTTGTAGAGTGAATTATTTATATTTTAGACCCATCCATTATAGAAAAAGTTTCACTATTCCTGATATTAACTGATGATAGTGTAGTTAAATATATCTGAAACATATCAAATGAAAATGTCAGATTTGAATTTATAAATTATAAGGGGCATCTTTTTTCCCCCTTGCTTTTGTTTCCTATGATAAAATTTACTCTAAGGAAGAACAAAGTATATAGTTTTCCTTAATCTTGTTGCCCAATTCTTAGATTGTTTTTCAACTTTTGATTGTTTAATGAGAACCTTGAGTCAGATTTTGTATACATGATTAGGATACATTCTGTTTCTTTTTTCTGGTATTGTATTTATCTTATATTTCAGAAAGTGATAAAGGAATTGTTTAGGTAAGAGAATATTTTTCTTTTAATAATTGATATGTGAACTGACTTTACATAGCTAATAAAATTCTTGTTTAATGTTCAATTTTCAGTGGTTCTCCCAAGGTAATTTTATGTCACTTTAGGCCTACCGTCATGAAATTTCAGCTTAGTGTCCTGAAGAACAGAAACAGTCCCTTCTTTTCTACTTTGAACTATGGAAATTTTTCCCTTTTATCAAACCCATGATCTTATTCTCCCATCTATAAATAAATGTATATTCAAAATGAATAAAGTCATCCAGAACTGGAAGTCTATGTTTTCTCTGTATGTAATCTGATGTTATGAACACTTTCTTCACACTTTTAACAGTTGTTTGAAGTTTGGTTTTTGTCGGGTATAAGGAATCATGCTATCATTTAGTGGTACTTCAATTTTGTTTCCTTGCTCAGAATGTTTACCAGAAGCTAAGCCCAAATATATCAAAGATGGAAAATGCTATGGCCGAAGATCTTTGCCTGAGTTTCTGGAACCTTTGGGGGAGTTTGCTGAAGTGAGAGTGCTTGAATCACTGAATGAGGAAGTTCAGTCTTCACTTACCACTGCCAATGACTACAATGAGGTAAAAAATAAAAATAAAAAAAAATTAGGCATATTTATCTTGATCACATTTTTAGGCACATAGCATTATTCTGCTAAAAGAAAAGTGTTTCTCTAGTTACCAACCTAAAACCCTGTTTAGATTTTTAATTAGTCATCACATGCAAAAATCTTCTCTCCCTTCTTCCAGCTCATTTCATATATTAAATTCTACCTACAGAAATGAAAAAGTAAAATGTCCTTTATTCTTTCTGTACTAATCACTTGAGACCAGGCTGAATAATAGAAAATAATTAGAAGTTGAACATTGTACAATTTTGAAATGTTTCTGGCAAATATAAAATTTATATTTTAAAAATGTATACCAGGTTGACTTGCCATCAGTTTGAGTATTTTAACAATCTTTAGGCATTTTGAAATCTTTTTCCATAGTTGTAAATGCTAGTTGCATGTAAGTTTGAGGCCAGTTAATACTGTATCTTTGTGAAGGTATATATTTTCTCCCTGCTATAGCCATTTTTAGTTATGCAAAGTATCAAACTTTGAATAACATAAAGCAGTATTTATGAAAATATAAGCTTATGTTAAGAATTTTTAAATCACTACTTTAAAAAATATTGCTTTTTTATATTTAAAAAAACAGTGGTAGTCTTTGGTTCTTGTTCAGATGTTAAACAATGAGAACTCTTGAAATTATAATTTGTTGCTTGGTTATTTCTGTCATGTCTGCCCCTTTGTGGTCCCATTTGAGGTTTTCTAGGCAAAGACACTGGAGTGGTTTGCCATTTCATTCTTTAGTGGATCCAGTGAGGCCATTTATATCAGCCAGTGAGAGGTTAAGTGATTTGATGAGGGCAGACAAGTAGAGTGTCTGAGGCTGAATTTGAACTCTTGGATTCCTGACTCCAGGTCCAGTGCTCTATTTACTGAGCCACTAGATGCCTGGAAATTGTACCATTTCTCTACTAAGTTATTGATACCCAGACTCTTTTTAGATTTTTAATTAAATGGTCTCATCACATACAAAAATCTTCTCTCCCCCTTCCATCTCACTTCATACATTATATTCTATCTGAGAAATGAAGAAGTGAAATGTCCTTTATTCTTTCTGTACTTATCACATGGGACCAGTCTAGATCATAGAAAATAATTGAAAGTGGAACAGTGTAAAATTTTGTAACATTTATGGCAAACATCTGTCTGCCTAAAGTGGCAAAATATTTTAAATACTAATATCAGATCAAACTTAGAAAGGAAAATTGCCTTTCAACTTTGATGGGGTGGTGGTGGTATATGATGATTTTGTGTGTGTGCTTTTTAACCTCAAGGTTCATGTCATAAAAATTGTTCTATATTTTTTCATGTCATTGTCTTTGAGTATGCTTCTTGTTTCTCCATTATCTAGTTGACAGTCTTTTACCTTTCTTCTTTTTCTTTTTTTTTTTTTAAATTTCTCTCCTTTTTTTTTCGTTTCTGGTCCTCCCACATTTTTCATATTCTCATAACCATTCCTTCCAATATAAACAACTGCTTCTGGTTAGCAAATTCACAATTATTTCATACCTTTGTTATCTTCTGCAGTTCTTTAATATTTTCCTTGTTGTTCATGTTCATGGGATTTTTGAAGTACTCAGGGGCCTTCTGGTTGTTTGATCATCTGAAGAAGGGGAAAAGGTATTATTGTATTGAAATTTTCTGCAGATGTGGAGGAAATAACAGATTTTTTGTGCTAGGAAATTGAAAGATTTCCTTTTGTTGTTACTATGACTTCTAATATCCTCTCAAAGGTCTTCCACTGCAATTGGATACAGAACGCAGACATTCATTAACCTTGTTCTTTTCCTCCAATTTCTAATGAAACTAAATTGCATGTGTAACTAAAGATGAGAGATGAAAAACTTAGCCTGGGCAAACTCTTACTCCTTGATTCTTAAGAGGCTGCATTTATATATATGATTTTGATAATTTATAAAAGCTTTCTTTGGCTTCTGCTGAAAGCTTGGATATTAATTCTTAACTGTTCCCAGATGCTTTTAAGTCCATTCTCTCCATAACTCCTATATATCTGCAGTCATCAGTAGAACTGTGAATGTTAGTCTCTGAATATAAAAATCAGTTGCAATTTTACTGATCCAAAAGTCAGATAAAGGACATTGTTCTGGTTGTCTATGTGTGTGAGTGTTTTGTGTGCATGCATGCGTGTTTTGTGTGTGTTTCTGGCTAAACAATGTACAGATTCACACAAAATTACAGAATTGGAATATAAACTCTCTAGTGCCAGGCCACCCCATATCTGTACAATGACATGCCCAGTAAATAATTATATAGCCCCAGCCTGAAGATCAGTATTGAGGGAAAATCCATTACTTTCCAGAGCTACATTTTATGCTGTTGGACAGCTCTAATTGATAGAAAATTTGTCTTGATATAAAGCCTAAATATACTTTTTTACAACTTAAAAAAAAGGTTATTTCAATTTATAGGCATTTATTTTCTTCTATCTTATCTTTCCACTATAAAACAAAACAAATATAACATTATAACAAATATGCATGATAAAGCAAAACAAATATAACATTATAACAAATATGCATGATAAAGCAAAACAAATCACCACATTGACCATGTATAAAAAATATATACTTCATTCTGTAACCATAATCATTATTCTGGAATCAAGATCAGAGATCTTAAGTCTTATAAAACTAGTTTATCAAAAGTTATTCCTCTTACATTGTTGATGTTTTATATAAATTGTTCTTTTATTCATTTTTTGTTTTCATTTTTATGGATCTGTTTTGTTTTTACATTACAAACATTTCCTGAGGCTAGCTAAGAGGCACAGTAGATAGTGCCAGGTTTGGAGTCAGGAAGACTCATCTTCATGAGTTCACATCCAGCCTCAGACAATTACTAGTTGTGTGACCCTGGCTAAGTCACTTAATCCTGTTTGCTTCAGTTTCCTCATCTTGTAAAATGAGCTGAAGAAGGAAATGGCAAACCACTCCAGTATCTTTGTCAAGAAGACCCCAAATAGGGTCATGAGGATTGGACACAACTGAAACAATGAGCAACAACTCTTAAAATTAGCTAGGTGGTCCTAGCTAGGAACTAGCCTAGGATAGAGTACTTTCCCTGGACTTAAAAAGATTCATCTGTATGAATTCAAATCAGGCCTCAGTCAGTTAGTAGCTGTGTAACCCTGGGAAAATCACTTAAAGCTATTTGCCTTAGTTCCTCATCTATAAGATGAGTTAGTGAAGAAAACAGTAAATCATTTTAATATTTTTTGCCCAAATGAGGTTTTGGAGAGTTCAATATGACTGAAAAATGACCCAACAAACAACTCATAGTTATAAAATTGTTCTCCTGGCTCTGCTTACTTCATTTTTCATCCAAGTATTCCCAGGTTTCTATGAAGTCATTCCTTTTTATCATTTCTTATGGAATCATATTATTTAATCCCAAACACATACCATGACTTGATCAACTACTCTCTAAGACATCACCCTTGTGATGGTATTGGTCCTCTTTGCGAATGGAGGATGAATAAGAACCATAGTTAGGCACCCCTCTTAGTTTCCAGTTACCCACAAAAAAGAACTGCTATATATATTTTTGTACATAGAATACTTTTCCTCTTTCTTTTATATCTTGGGAATATAGGCCTAGAACAGAGCAGAGTTTTAAATTGCTTTCCAGAATAGCTCCACTAATTCATTTTCCAGAAGTCTCTCCAATATTTATCATTTGCCTTTTTTGTCAGTTTTGCCAATCTGATGGTGGGAGATTGAATCTCAGAGTCACTTTAATTGTAGTTCTGAGTATTCTTAATTAGTAACAAATTGTTTTGATGATTACTGCTTTTAATTTTAGTTTGAGTTTCTGGTACTTTTTTTTTTTTTTTTTGCAAGGCAGTGGGGTTAAGTGGCTTGCCCAAGGCCACACAGCTAGGTAATTATTAGGTGTCTGAGGTCGAATTCGAACTCAGGTACTCTTGACTCCTGGGCTGGTGCTCTGTCCACTGCGCCACCTACCCTCCCCCTACTTCCAGGACTTCTAAACCCCCTTTCATCTTACTTTTACTTTTTCTCTTAAATTTCTTTGTGATTGGGGTGGCTAGGTGGATAGAGCATTAATAATTACCTAGCTGCTTGACCTTGGGCAAGTCTCTTAACCTCATTGCCTTGCAAAACCAAAAAATATTTTTTTCTTGAGATTGTTGATCTCATTGATTTCTTGCTCTGTAATGTATTCTCATGGTAGGTTGATTTTTTATGTTCAGTATTTCAGCCATGTCAGTCATATACAATTCTTCATGACTCTATTTTGGAGTTTTCTTGAATAAGATACTGGAGTGGTTTGCCATTTCCTTCTCCAGCCCATTTTACAGATAAAGAACTGAAACAAACCGAAGCAAGGGTTTAAGTGCCCTTACCCATATCACACAACTAGTAAGTGTCTAAGGCCAGATTTGAACTTGTGAAGTTGAGTCAGTGCTCTATCTGTTGTGCCACCTAACTTCTCTGTGATTGATATTATACTGCATAATTTAAGTAATAAGTAATATTATAAGTTGCATGATATTGGCATGGCCTACCTATAATAAATTCATATTTTTCCCCTGTAGGATTAAATTTGATTTGAGGGGGTTCTCCTTGCCTTTATCTCTTGCCTTTATTGTATTTCCTACTCTCCTCTTTTTTTAATATGGCACCTGTTAAGTCTTTTGTGTTCCTTAATTTTTTCTTCGTTTGACTTGGAGCATCTGGATTCTTACTATGATATTCTTTTTTTTTAAAGTTTTTGCAAGGCAATGGGGTTAAGTGGTTGCTCAAGGCCACACAGCTAGGTAATTATTAAGTGTCTGAGGCTGGATTTGAACTCAGGTACTCCTGACTCCAGGGCCCATGCTCTATCCACTGTGCCACCTAGCCGCCCCCCTTACTATTATATTCTTGAGAGTTTTCATTATAGGGTTTTTCCCCAGGACAGTTTTTGTGAATTCTTTCTATTCTTTATATTTTCACTAAGATCTGGGAAATTTTAATTTTTAATTTCTGGGAAAAATGTATTTCAGTTTTCTAAATCATGATTTTTAGATAATCCAGTAGTTCTTAACTAAACTCTTCTTCTTAATTTATTTTCCTTTATTTTCCAAGTTCATTTTTTATTTAATTTTTTCATTTTTCTATTTTCTCAATCAATCTTTTAAAGATATTTCTTTTATTTTCTTATTTGAGTCATTTTTTTCTGTTTGACCCATTCTGATTTTTAGGGCATTAAGTTTTCCCACCATTCATTTCTAAGGTATTAATTTTTCTTGCCATTATTTTTCTCCATTGCTTGTTCATTCTGTACTTTTTGCTTAATTTATTTCTGGTAGTTCTTCAGTCACTGTGACCAAGATGTTTTTCCTCTGTGTTTATCTTCTTGTATATTATTAGAGTGAAAGCCTTTTGAGACAGGGCATTGCCTATATCCCATTGTCTAGCACAGTGTCTGGTATAGATATATATACATATATATATATATATGCTTTAAAATGTTTATTGAATTGAATTGTATGGTTATTATCCTCTTTGAGGTTTATCATAAGGATAGCTTTCAAATTAAGGTCTTTCCTAGTGGTAGTTCTGAAGTTTATCTCATTTGCCTTATTTTCAAGGTTGGGGATCCTTTAATTTGATTACGTCCCATAACTGAAATGATTAGGTGTATGGCCTATTTAGTCATGAGTATGGAGGGCCAGAATAGCCCACCTCTTTCAAGTTATTCCAAATTACTCTGATTGTTTTGCTGTGTCTGGGGTCTCTCTTTTGCCATATGGCTCTGGAGTATCCCTATTCCCAAGATCTGGCTGGGACTCTATCTCTTGTTGCCAGGTTCAAGATCTACAACCCTGTGAGGTCCTGATATGGGGTTATGGGACTGCTCCAGCTGGATATTGCCTAGGACCTTTCTCTAAGAGTCAGGTTCCATTGCTGTTCTAGACCCCACCTGGAGTAATTGGAGGCAGTTCTGTGGATCTGGTTTCTTGCAGTCTCAGTCTATCTGGAGTACCCCATATTGTTTCCTATGGCCATGGTCTGTGGGATTTGTTTATCAGGCTTCAGGGACACTGAATTCAACATACAATGCCATGCTTCCCTCAGCTTGTCTTTAAGACTACCATATCCCCTTGATTATGCCTGAGAAAGGGGAGGGGGAATAATTTCTTTCTAGAATGATGCATTTCTAAGCACTGCTGAGGTGTTGGTAGATCTTGGTTCTTCTATGTCCTAAAACACGACTATCCTTCCTTAATACTTCTTTTATAATTTTAATGGCATAGTTCAAATAAAAATTCTTCCAAAAATATTTAAATCCATAAATGCAGTTGAGGAGACACTGAGTTTTTATAACTTAAAAATTAAAAATATAAGATACTTCAATAGTAACTTTTGTTGGTTTTACTAGCTAAGTCCTATTCTGCTCATTAGTTGTTTCTATGTTCAAATAATTCCTTCTCTTTGACAGAATTCTTGAGTCAAAAAAGAGAACCAATAAATTGAACACCAAGAAAGTAATAAATAGATAGACCATGACAGCAAAGCACAAACTTGAGCCCTGATAAGCAGGAAATATTTCCATGCCAGATGCCAGATGAAGTGATTGCATGACTTTTGAGGGGGGGGGGTTCCTGCAACTCACAAAGTTTCTTTGGATGTGCAGAAAGTATAAAAAATTTTACTAATTTTATTAGTGAAATTCTAAATCATTTTTTGTTAATAAAAAATAAGCCTGAGCTAATTGTATTTTGCTATGAAAGTAGAAATATATTTAATCAACCACAAATAATTATCAGTCAGAGGTAGGATGAAAGTCTTCAAATTTTGAGTCTTTTTTTTTAGCTTTATTTCTCCCAAACTGGTAACATTCAAAGCTGTAGAGACAATATAGCAATAGCTTAGATGTCACAAGTGAGAAGGATGAGAGGTTTAAAAACGTCTAATAGCATTCATTGACATAATTTACTTTTATAGATTAAAAATGCAAGTTCTACATTCCATTAAAGCTAAACCTTCAACGGAGCAACTTTTCTCATGGTTCCAATAGTAGCCACTGGCTACTTGAGTTTGGTTCTGGCTATAAGGAATCATTATTCAGACTTGGGAAAGCAAGGGTAGAAATAAAACAAAAATTTATTAAAAAGGTTACAAGACATAGGAAGGCCTAGGGAGAGAGAGAGAGAGATAAAAGAACAGCCAAGCAGCCTTGGCTGGGCCACAGGTCAGAGAACACTGGTGGTCCTGAGCTGGAGTCCAACTCAAGTTTTTATGTCTTGCCTCTCATCCAGAGGGCAAAAGATCAACTCCCTTCCCCTCTACTGTACTTGGAATTAGGTAGAGGGTAAAGCCTAAGGAGATCAGGATACAAATTTTACATTAAACAATGAATCAATGGTAATAGGGATCTCCACCCAATCTGAGTAGCCTTTAACAAATTGTTTTGGTTATAATTATAATTCTCTACTTCTAGTCAATTTACATCTTAAGAGTAGGTGGTAGTCAATTTACATTCACAATTCCCTTCATCTTTCTCCTGCCTCATTTGCCACCTCAAAATTATTCAGTCCCAGACTGGGCCTTTCAGAGTCCATTTGGAGATGAATATATTACAGCAAGGCCTTCATTGAGGCAGGGTCCAGAGAATGATTGGCTGGCACAGCTGGTTGGCATCCTGTAGAGGCTGTCTTGGAGCTATACAGCTAAGAGAAACAAACAAGGGAAAAAAGTTGATGCAAGCAAGTTGATGTAACAGAGAAGGCTATTTAACAGAGATCCAATAATTAGGAAAAATAAGGGCCAAGAATTATACTGTATGATCCTAAGCCAGTATCAAAATAATACCTTTTATAAGAATATGAGTTCCAATATAACACAGATTTGTTGATGGATGCCACATAAGTTGCAAACAAAAGTTCAAAAATAGTATAAACAAATGTACTGAAAAAGTATTTTAAAACTGCACATGTCCAAAAAGTAATTTGCAACAAAATCTTCTGTTTTTGCTTTGGCCATGTTTACAATGAACACAAATTCCAGTTGAAGAATGGATCTCTCTTTAAAACAGTTAAAAAATATACCAATAGGCATTATCCTGATCCACTGGCTCACTCTCATACTTAATTATGATGTACCTAGAATGATCATGGCAATTTCCTAATTACAAAGCAGAGAGGGACATGAGACATGTTCCTTTCTGAAGTCATATAGAGACAATCCTTTTCAATGAGCCAGATGAGGGAACTTTTAAGAGAATCCTACCCTAGTTTAGACTTGGGTTGTTTTTTTTTTTTTTTTTTAAGGATTTTTCAAGGCAAATGGGGTTAAGCGGCTTACCCAAGGCCACACAGCTAGGTAATTGTTAAGTGTCTGAGGCTGGATTTGAACTCAGGTACTCCTAACTCCAGGGCCGATGCTCTATTCACTGAGCCACCTAGCCGCCCTTGGGTCACTCTTTCAAAGGTCACTCACTCTATTTGCAACATTTAATATCAAACCCCATAAGGCTAAATGGCTTCATTGGCATAATGACTTTCTATTTTATCATACCTGATGTCAGGCAGATCAATTATCACTACATTGTAATATAGCAATTACCTTTAACCAGGGCTTCAGATGACTTGAGCACTAAGGAGAACCAAGAGTGTGTCAGGCTGTAACTGATACAAGAGATCCAGGGGAAAAAAAATCATAATTCCATTGTTGTTCATGTACTAAGGACAGTGTGTAAATGAAATGCAATAAACAGATTTTGAAATGTAAAAACACAATAATCCTAATTCATATTTTTTTATAAAATGTTTAAAGTAAGTAATTATCTCCTTCTGGCTAGGAGATTGCCCATCATCTCCATACTTCTCACATAACAATTGGCTAGAGATTGCCACAGAGAAATCTCAGATCATCATCATTATTTTATCTTCCTCCTGTTAACATAGGTGCTTTTCCCTAAAAGCAAATAGCCACAGTTTAGTTCCAGTTTATATATATATATATATATATATATATATATATATAATATATATAGCTAGAAACTTCTATACATAAACTTTTAACTACTAGCCATCTTCAAAAATACAAATTACTTTCAGAATTCTTTAAAACCATTAGAATATCTTAGGTAACTTTAAATGTCTAACGTGTTATTGATTCCAATGCAACAAAACAATAGTAAAAACAACCAGGCATTCAAGTCAATTAACATGAGTCATTACATTTTACAAAATAATATTTCCATTATATTATGCATGAATCCACATGTGTATCCCAGAAGGGGGCCATAATTTGTGATATTTCTCTTACCATCCCTTCAAAACAATCACTTATTAATTCCAGGCTTTAACATTACAGTATTCAAATACCTTACATGTTCACAAGAGAATCAAACACTGTAAATATGATTTCTTTGAAGTTACAAAAGAATATCACATGATAAATAAATATACATATATATTCCCTTCCATAAACATGTGATGATAGATGATGAAACAAAGATTACAAACTGTCTTCCTTTACCAACAAAAGACACAATTATCAATATTGATTTAACATCAGAACAAATCAGATTACAAAATTTAGTACAATATTTCTCTTTCCCAAAAGAAATCAGTAAATTGTAAATGATTCAATATTCCCAAATTCCTTGACATACAATTTATCCCAATTATATTTTTCTTCTTAATAATGCATATAAATTCTCAAGACTTGTTAGGATTCTTAGGTAACTAAATTACTCTCTTCTAGTTTCTTTTTTCTTTAAACACAAGGTGGTGACCTTTTCCTAACAAAGGCCTTCCCGCCCTCTTTTCAAAGCCTTTTGAGGGCAAGGAGCTTATATTTACTAAACCTTAAAGTCTCCATTAACCTAAGTTGAATACAGCCTTCAATCAATATTAGGTTAACGAAAACTTAGCTCACAGCTGACATCATTTCATACTTTGCCACTTACAAACTTTCAAATGGTATAAGCAGATGGGCTCAGATCCCAACTTCATTAATTCCTTAAAATTAGACCCTGTCAAGCTACCAAATTCAAAACCCAAAGTAAAAGGAGTAACATTTAAGTTAGGTAACTGTAACTGTAACTATTTCAGAACTGAATCACACACACACACACACACACACAGGAATTTAAACACAGACAAAACTCTTTTGTACAAAGATTTCAGATTTGCCAAAGGTGAGATTATTGGATACCCTGACTGGTACCAGATCTCAGAATATAGAAACATTTTCCCACCACTCCAGGCCAAGAGAGATGTGAAAACGTCCCATTGATGTTTAAATACACATGTACACACATATACACAAATATTTATATTATTTTTTGAATGTACTAATTAAGACCAATTAAAAAGAATGACTTTCAGAATCAATCAGAATTTCTTGAGGAACCTCATATATATGTAGAAGTATATGTATATAAATATATATGTATATATTCATTAAGATCTTGAAATAGCCAATCAATAGTTAAAATTGAATGCATTCTTAAGTAACTTTATAAAGTTCAAACACAGTTACTCTATTACAGAAATATTAGTTATTAGCACAGGCTTAATTAAAAGATGAAATCTGAATTTCCTAGTCCCAGAAAAAGTCTTCCCCCTTTTTTCCCCCTTAACTAATTGATCACAAGGCTTCCCAATCAATCTGCCCATTTCCCTTCCCCCTCCCAAGGGTGGGACTTTCTCAGCCAGGCTGAATAGGGCTTGGAATTGATAAACATGTGAAGTCTAAGGAAAACGTGGTCCTGGCCCAACCCTCCCCCCTCCCCAAACCAGGAAGAAGACATGGGTATTCCCTTAAACAATGGGGCTAAAATAAGTTTTTCTCCCTCTGCTGAGGGTGGGGAGTAACAGAGAAAGAGAGAAAAAGAGTTCCACCCAAAGATAATTTCCAGGATTTGTCAAATCTAATTCCTTCCAAGGAACAAGCACACAGCTGGGGGAGGAGTATTGGTACCAAGTTTTCCCCCATATTTTAATTCTCCATCAATTTATAGGTAGGCAAACATGTCAACTGGACATACACCAAACATCCTTCCTTAACAACCCTCACTCCACAGTGGGGTATAAACCAAACACACCTCAAAACCGCCTTTTCTCTGGTCAGTCTGAAAACAGGGCCCACACCAGACCTACTGCACAATAACACATGGGATCAGCTTAGCTGACTCCGTACAAAACTCACCCTTTTTCCATTTTCCAGAAAAAAGGAAACACAAAAGGAGGGCTAGAGGTCCAATAATTTTCTTACGTTTATAAAAATCTAGGCTCTTAAAAAAAGGGGTGTTGCTTTTGCTTCTCACCTATGGAGCTCTATCCAATTTCCCAGTCTGGGCAGAGTATCCTAGCTGGCTCACCATTTTGTAGCTGCTGGCTACTTGAGTTTGGTTCTGGCTATGAGGAATTATTATTCAGACTTGTAAAAGCAAGAGTGGAAATGAAACAAAAATGTATTAAAAGAAATTACAATACATAAAAGGAATTGGGAGAGAGAGAGAGAGAGAGAGAGAGAGAGAGAGAGAGAGAGAGAGAGAGAGAGAGAGAGAGAGAGAAACAGCCAAGAGGCCTTGGCTGGGCCACAGGTTGGTAGAAAAGACTGCGGGCCCTGAGCTGGAGTCCATCTCAGATTTTTATGTCTTCCTTTCATCCACAGGACAAAAGGTGAACTCTCTTTCCCTCTATTGGACTTGGAATTAAGTAGAGGGTAAAGCCTAAGGAGATCAGGATACAAATTTTATATTAAAAAAATGAATCAATGGTAATAAGGATCTCCATCCAATTTGAGCAGCCTTTAACAAATTGTTTCTGTTACAATTATAATTCTCTACTTCTAGTCAATTTATATCTCAAGAGTAGGTGGTAGTCAATTTATATCTCTACCCAATTTCTACATTCATAATTCCCTTCCTCTTTTCCCTGCATCACAATGATAAGATGGGCTGTAGAACTGAGGCAGATTATTTTCAAAGTTAGTAGTGAAAATGAACTTATCTTTTCAAAATGTATTGTATTCTCAGTGAAATATTAATAATTCATTTGGCACATTTGATGACCATATGCTGTGAGTATCTGACATAGATGCATAATAAGTATTTACAAATAATTATCTGTTAAAGAATGTCTTATGAAATTTAAATGTCTGATAAAATTCTATTTGTAAATATTGATCTTAAATTTTTTCTTTTAAAAAATCATTGTAATTTTAAGTGATTTTTATTTATCTTGCAAAGTATTACATAAAGTTTACAGAGTATTTCCCTAGCAACTCTGTTGTAATAAAGATTGTATTTATAAATCTTGAAACTGAGGCACCAAAAATTAAGCAATTTTTCCCTGATCACCCAGAGGACCTTGACTTAGATTGGATTTGAAGTCAATGTTTGAAGGAGAATTTGAACTCAGGTTTATATTTTATGTACCATTGCACTTATAAGGTAGTATTGTGAGAAAGAAGAGAATGGTCCTGTTTAGGGCATCTTTTTCTTATTTCTTATATCAGTAAATATTTTTCTTTTCCAACTATGCAAAATTTTCTCCTTAGAAATACCTTCTTTGTATTCTCTCTTTCATTAAAAATTTATGATTGAAACAGTAATGCTAAATATCAACTCAAGAACTTAATACAAAAGGAGAATAGCCCCACTCTGTGCCCCAGTACTGATTTTAATTAGCAATATATCCTGAAAGAACACAAAAGTCTGACAGGCGGAAGCAGATGGTAGGGCAGGATAGGTTGCTAAATTTGTATAGAATAAGGCTGTGGAAAGTGCATGGTCCAGGCTTGCAGATGTTAACATAGATTCCAAGCTGGATTCTCTGAATTATTAAATGCCTTGGACATCTGCTCTTCTGTCTCACCCTGTGGATCTATTCAAATAGTGTATTCCAATCTCAAAATCTTTCCCTTCTTTATGGAGGCTCCCTTCTGTGCATGATCCACCCACATCCAGTTGTAGAATAATCTCAGTTGGTCAAACAGCTGTTTAATGTGACAGAGAGATGCATGGTCTGGAGATAATAGTGTCCCTATGATAAGCTACAGCTGGCTTCCGTGGTAGACCTTTTCAGGCCACTTGACCTTGTATCCTTTTGCTACTTTCTTCTCACAAAGAGACTATTCAAGTATATTGTTGAATATACTTAGCATAATAATGAAGCTCTGAGCAAGGAGACTTGCCACCTGTAGCAGCTGCTAGGAAGGGAGAATTGGAGGACCAGAGTGGTTGGGAGATGGGAGGTGGGAGGAGGTCAATGACTGCCTGTATCTGAACTAAATTAGGAATTCTGTGCAGTATCCCACATCCATATCTGCAAAAGAGGCTTCTCTTATTTGGGGGTGGAGTGGGGTGAATTTGATTCTTTTAACTTAACAGTATTTTTTAATTGATTTGTTATTGTTCTTCCCATTTATATTATTCTTCGTTGTTGTTGTTGAATTATTCAGTTGTGTCTGACTCTTTGTGATCCCTTGGAACCCAGCAGGCTAGGCACTTCTATCCTTCTCTGTCTCTTAAAGTCTATCCAAATTCATGTTTGTTGTTTTCAAAGAGTCCTATTTTCCCATTTTTGTGGCCAGAGTATTTAAGCTTCAGTTTCAGTATTTGATCTTCCAGTGTATAGCCTGATTTAATTTCTTTAAGTATTAACTGAATTGATCTCTTTGCTATTCAAGGAACTCTCAAAAGTCTTCTCTAGTACCCTAATTAAAAGTTTTGATTCTGCACTATTCAGCTTTCCTTATAGCTCAAATCTTATAGACATACTTATAGACATACCTAGCAACTGGAAAAAATATAGCTTTGACCATATAAATCTTTTTCAGCAAGGTTATATCTCTACTTTTTAGTATGATATTCAGGTTTGCCATTGCTTTCCTGCCAACAAGCAAGTGGTATCTTTTAATTTCATGGCTGCAGTCACTATCTGAAGTGATCTTTGAGCCCAAGAATATAAATATATTATATATATGAAATATGTAATTTAATATGACACTGCTTACATTTCTTTTCCTCCTATTTGCCTGGAAATGATGGAACCAGTCTCCAAGAGGATAGTTTTTTGATATTAAGCTTCAAGCCACTCTCCTCTTTAATTTAGTGCAGGTACTTTAATTAAGAAGCTATTAATTCCTCTTTACTTTCTGCCATCAGAGTGGTATCATCTGAATATCAGAGATTGTTGATATTTCTTCCAGCAATCGTATTTCTCGGTTTTGAGTCAATCGACCTGGCATCTGTATTCTGCCTATAAGATAAATAAACAAGGGTAATAATATATATATAGCTGTGTTGTATAATTGTATTTTTCCTGTTCCAATCTTAAACCAATCAGTTGTCCTGTGTTTGGTTCTAACTTTTCTTTTTTCTTTTTAATTTTTTTTAATTTTACAATTTTTCTCCTATTCTCACTTCCCTCCCCCCCCCAGAAGACAGTCCGATAGTCTTTACATTGTTTCCATGCTATACATTGATCAAAATTGAATGTGTTGAGAGAGAAATCATATCCTTAAGGAAAAAAATATAAGAGATAGCAAAATTATATAATAAGATAATTTTTTTAAATTAAAGGTAATGATCTGTGAACTTTGTTTAAACTCCACAATTTTTATTTTGGATACAGATGGTATTCTCCATCACAGATACTCTAAAATTGTCTCTGATTGTACTACTGATGGAATGAACAAGTCCATTAAGACTGATCTTCAAATCCATGTTGCTGTTAAGGGTGTACAATGTTCTTCTGGTTTTGCTTATCTCACTCAGCATCAGTTCATGCAAATACTTTCAGGCTTCTCTGAATTCCCATCCCTTCTCTGAATTCCCATCCCTCCTGATTTCTAATAGAACAATAGTGTCCCATAATGGACATGTACCACAATTTTTTCAATTTTTTCAGCCATTCCCCAGTTGATGGACATTTACTTGATTTCCAATTCTTTGCTACCACAAACAGAACTGCTATTTTTGAACAAATGATCTTTTACTTCTTGACCCACATATAGGTTCCTTGGGAGATAAGTAAGATACTATGGTACTTTCATCTCTTTGAGAGCTTGCCACATTTTGTTGTGTTCCACATAGTCAAAGTCATTGTAGTCAATGAAGCAGAAGTAGATGTTTTTCTGGAACTCTATTGTTTTCTCAATAATCCAGCATTGTTGACAATTTGATCTTTAGTTCCTCTGCCTCTTCAAAAACCTGGTAATTCTTGATTCAGGAAGAGTTAAAACTTACTTAACTTGAAGAATCTTAAATATAACCTTAAATGGATTGTGAAATAAGTACAGTTATTTGGTAATTTGAGTATTCCTTGGCATTGCCCTTCTTTAGAATCAGGACGTAAGCTAATCTTTTCCGATCCGCTGGCCAGTGTTGTTTTACAAATTTGCTGGCATACTCAGCACAGCACTTTTAACAGCATCACCGCTTTGTATATTGAATTCCTTGTTCTGTTTATTTTGTGTCAGTTCATATGGCTTTCCATGTTTCTCTTTATTCTTCATATTTATTGCTTCTCAGAGAATATAATAACATTACATTTCATTTGTGTACTTCAGTATATTTAGTCATTCCCCATTTGATGGACTCTGTTTCCAATTATTCCAATTCCAGGTCTTTTTTTAAACCCCTAAAACTCTGCTACAAATATTTTGATATATGGGGGACCTTTCCATCATTGACCTCCTTTTGAGACTTAATCACCCAGCTGCATAACCTCTGGGTCAAAGATAATTAGTATTTTAACCACTTTATTTGTATAATTCCAACCTTATTTTTCATAATGGTTATACCAGTTGACAGTTCCACCAACAGTGCATTATTATTCCTATTTTTCTATGACCTCTCCTAACAGCAACTACTGTTAACTTTTGGTTCTCATTGCCAATTTTCTGGGTGTCAACATTTTAATTTTTTGTATATCTCTTGTTATTTAGTAATTTGGAGCATTCTTTCACATAATTGATAATTTATAATTATTTGAGAAATGTTTATTTATATCTGTTGATTATTGTAGAATGACTTTTGGTCATATATTTTAGTTGTCTATGTATCATCAGCAGACATTTATCAGACATATTTGATATAAAGATTTTTCCCAATTGACTACTTTCCTTCTTAGTTGCAACTACTTGTTCGTTCAAAAGCTTTAAAATTTCATCAAATTGGTATTACTTGTTATGAAGTGTTAATGAAATCAATAGTTAAAATAGTCACAAAGATTGTTTCTACATTGTGTTTTTTATATTCTTCATGCTTGTTTCAGTCCCCACTTGGAGGAAAATAAATAAGTCAAATATGTGCGTGATTTCTTCATGGTTAAATGATTTATATCAGATACAGAAAAGTTTTTGTTGATTCAAAATTAATAAAATAAAGGTTGTAGAAATAAAAAGCAAGTGTAAGTTTTACACAGGAAGTTGCCCAATTTTTCCTGACATTTTGAGGATACTATGGAATATTCTGACTGCCTATTTGTCATCTCTAACTGCATAACCAGCTCATCTTCTATTCCTATCATAAAATTCATTGATGACACCTTTCATCTTCTTGTTCTTCCAAATTTCTCATTGGCTATGCATCTCTGCTGGCTGATGTATGGTTTTGATTTTTAGTTCTTCATAGACTGTTTACAACATGACAATGTTTTTCATTCTTTTTTTTATTTTTCTTAGTATCACAAGACTCAGAATAGTGAAGAATATGAAGCTGAAGGTAAGAACAGAAAATTTATTTTGACTAGAATTTTGCAGAAATGAGTCTATAAGAATAACCAAAAACAAAACAAGGTGAAAATCTGAGCTTGTGTACTTATTGGACAAAAAGTGTGAGTTCATTCTTTTATCTATCTATCTATCTATCTATCTATCTATCTATCTATCTTCTATCTATTCAAGACAATGGGGGTTTGAGTGACTTGCCCAAGGTCACACAGATAGGCAATCATAAAGTAAAAGAGCCCTGATTTGAACTCAGGCCCTCCTGATTCCAGGGCTGGTGCTCTATCCACTATGCTACCTAGCTGCATCATGTGAATTTGTTCTTACCCCATGAAGGTGGTTGGATCTAGCTGTCTGCATTGGATATGTAATTTCCTTTTATGAAGAAATGTTCTATGTTTTTTAGGTCTGTTCATATGTAGGTATTTTTCTCTGAAAGCAAGTAGGATTTTTGGAACTAAACATGTTTTAACATAAACTTTTTTTCTTTGTTTTTTTTTTGGGGGGGGGTTGCAAGGCAATGGGGTTAAGTGGCTTGCCCAAGGCCACACAGCCAGGTAATTATTAAGTGTGTGAGGCTGAACTTGAACTCAGGTACTCCTGACTCCAGGGATGGTGCTCTATCCACTGCACCACCTAGCTGCCTCAAGCTCAAGTTTTTTGATATAACTGAATTATAAGTACCAATAGGATATCTAAGTAAATGTATCCCCTACCTAGACAATTAGAAATTGAGGACTAGACCTCATGAAAGTTCACAGTGAAGCTGAAGAATTAGGAATCATATACAAAGAATAATTGAAGTTCTGGTAGTTTTTGTACTATAGATAAAATTTGAAATGTCTATATACAAATCTACGCCTCTTCTAAACTCCCTGTAATAATTAAATATTTCTGAGAGATCAGATTAAAATCATTTTTATTGACTAGACTAACCAGCAAACAGTCAATAAAATAAACTCATTGTCTCCTCCATAACTAAAGAGATGGCATGGCCACTCCTTTAGACTTTTATGCCTTTGGACAAGAGGTGGTACATAGAACAGAAATCAAATCTAATTGGTTAATGTGATGGGAGATGGGCTACATTATAATAATGGTCTTGGGGTACATGACTTGTGTCACCCTAATCTTGTTTAATAGAGACATCAATTTGCATGTAAAATAGAGAAAGAGAATCAACATTTCCCCAGAACTGTCTAGAAGAACAATAATGAGCAAGAATACAATTATTAGCTCAAACTTAGAATTTCTTTTACTATCTGTTTATGACTTGGCCTGGGGAAATATCTAAGAAAGAGATTTCCCACTCTGGTATGAGAAACTAGAAAAGGGGGAAAAATCTTGGTTCTAATAAAATAATGATTTATTAAATATAAGAAAGAAATATTCATTGATCAAAGAGATTAGACACTTAGATTCACAAAATTTATGTCATCTTGGACTCTCCATATTCCTTCATCTCACATATCCAATTATTGTCAAACGCTTGTTATTTCTCTTGAATGTGATCAGATAAAATATTTTGCTTACCACTATGCTCAGAAAATAGTGGTTGCTTTATAAATGTTTGTTCCTTTCCCCCTATTTTCCTATTTAGACAATTATCACTCTAATTCTGGCACATATCATTTCTTGTTTAAACTATGGCAAAAATATCCTATTCTCTTCCTTTTCCAATCCATCTTTCACATAACTGTCAACTGATCCAAAGACACTGGCTCTCCTCCATGCCTGCATTTCAGTAACTCCCTTATTGTCTCTCACATTTCTTAGTTTCTATTCAGACCCAGTTCAGGTAACTGTCTTCTACATAAATATAAATGTAAAATCCTGCACTTAGATTAAACATCAGCCTCATTGTTATGAGATAATGGCAATGTCAAATGACAATTTGATGGAGAAAGAAATATGGAGCTTTTCATGGTCTGAAAGATAGTATTCATCAACAGTCTAAAATGACAGCCAAAAAGCTATGATTTTAGGCATAAGAGGCATAGTATTTAGAAGGTGATGCTTTATGCCCACATCATATCTTGTATATTGTATTCAGGTCTGGGCACCACATTTTAGGTGGACAATGAAAACTATAGAGGAGCTGGAGGAGAAAAATGAAGATTATCAAGTCTGTGTCATACAAGGATTAGTTGAAGGAACTAGGGATGGAGAAGAGAACACTCAGGAAGGATATGATAATTATCTTCAAGCACAGACATGTGAAAGGAAGATTAGAATTTCTCTACTTGAGGCCATAATGCAACCAAAAGAGGTTGTAAAGAAATAGTATGGGAAAACTTAACAGTTAATAATAAAGCAAATGTGGAATAGACTGACTTACAGAGCCGTCTTGAAGCAAAGGCTGGATGGCTATTTAATTGGCTACATTGTAGAGGTGTTTCCTTGATTACATATAAGATTGGTCCAAATGCTTTTTCAATACTTTGAAAAATATAACTCTTGAGGAAGGAGACAAGGAGAAACAAGACAAATTAATGTGAATTATATATCAAAAGGCAAAAGTATTTTCACTAATAGAATTGTATCCTCTTGGAGCTGAATAAAACCTTAAAAAAATCAACTTCCACCCACTTTCTAGATGAGGAAACTAAGACTCACAGAAATTATATGACTTTCTCAAGGCAATAGGTGACAGAACTAGAACTAGAACTAATCTCTTCTCATTCCCAATCTAATTATGTATGACATATAGCTTTTCTCAAACATTATATACTAACAGACCCCCAAAGGATAGGAAGTATTAATTCCTCACTAATTATAAAGAATGCTGATTAGCATTATCAAAAAATTTAATGTTTCTCATTATATAATCATTTTAACAACACAAAAGATAATATTCTCTAAACATGTTTCCCTATTAAGTGAAGTGTAACTCCTTAAATTGGGATTTAAGAAAACATTAGGTTAAAATTTAGAATAAATTAAATATCAATTGCCAAGTAGATAGGAACCCATTTACAATCCATTTTATAACTCGTCCTTGGTTAATGGTAAATTTAATTACACTGTTCTTCTTTTCTGGGTCTCCAAATCAGAAACAGCAGCAACACTAGTCTGCATTCTTGGCAATAAATATTAGGGTAGAAGTTAACTTTACCATTCTTGATCATTCAGGGTTTATTTTCAGACAAATGATTAAAGGTTTCCCCCCATGTTCCACTTCCTATAAAGAAATCAATCAGTGTGGGAAATTTTTTGCAAAGATTTATCCAGGTCAAGATCTAATCAGACAATAAAAGAAATTCTAGGTTAGAGATAAAAGGTGCATTTCTGCTCATTATTCCTGCTCAGTCAGGTCTGGAAAAATGTGGATCTTCCCATTTGATGAATAGTTGATATGACAAAATCTCTTTGACCAAGATTTGTATGATCTGAGACACACACCCCAGGTCCCTCGTTGTAATATAACCTAAACTTTCAATGTAATATTTTCTCCTTTAATTGTTAACTATTCAGAGTTGATTGCCACCCTCAGAACACCTACTCTTCCAGGAGCATATATACTGTGAGCCCAACACCATGAGGTGTTTTTGGTCTAAGAAAGTCAGCCAAATGACCATCATTTTATTAATAAGCATGCTGTCAACAACAATAAAATGATTGAATTAGATTTTTTTCTCAAACTTTTTAAATGTAACAGTTTTCAAGGATTTACATAAACTGTGCCAGGAATAATTTCAGGAGAAATGATGAAATTTTGGAATGTATAATATGTAGTATAACTATTAAGTAAGCAGCAGCATTAAATGTTTTTAGCAGCATTAAATTTTAACAGAAGATGAATGTAGTATTTTAAATCTTCCCACAGGATATCTCTTTAACTGGGAGATTAGTATGGTTTAATTCCTACATATAAGATGAGGTTTATGTAGGTTTTTTGTCTATTTGAAATTATTTTAAGTTAGAATTATTTTACTCAAAATAGAAGTCTGATAGTGACTGTCACTGGAAAGAATTAAATTAATATAAAATGTGAGGAAAGAGTCAAAAGAAATTTTTTAAAATAGTTCTTAACCTACTTCTTATCTATTCTTCTGATCATACTGAAACCAGAATTCTAATTATTCTTCTGAAAGTATAACACAAGGATTCTAATTGTTGAATATTCTGATTTCAGTACTGTTTTTTATTACTTGCCTATATCTGACAATGGGAAAATTAGAACATTTAAGACCGCAAAAATCAATCCATGTATGTGTTTTGTGACATGTTTGGTTAAATAATTTGTTAGCCACGAAACATGCTATTACTTAGAGGATTGAACCTTCTTAGATAAATTCAACTTTTAATTAAACCAAAATGCAAGTAACCATTTTGTTTCAGGTCAATTAAGGTTTTGGAATCCTGATGACTTAAATGCCTCACAAAGAGGATCTTCTCCTACTCAAGACTGGATTGATGACAAACTGCATGAAGTTTGTGAAGATCTGGGAATGACTCAAGATAGCCATTTGAACAAAAAAAAGCTGATATCTATCTGTGAACAGTATGACTGGAAAAATGTCAACAAGGAGGTAATTATTTTATTATGGTTAAACTCAGGAAGTAATTTTTTGATTTTATGTAGCTTATTTTTTTTCTTTAAGTTTGCCTGTCAATGAATGTTTTCATAATACAGTGGTTTAAAATGTTTTTCCACAATCCTGTGAGATAGCTACTTCAAGTATTTATTTACATTTTACAGATGAGGAAAGTAAAAGTGACTAAGTGATTTAACCATGTATACAAAAGTTTACAGAAAATATTCAGAGATCTGTACTCAGTGTAATGGGAAGATGGGGGAGAGGTTTATAGAGATGGTAAAAGGAAGAATAAAAACATTGCTCAGAATCAATACCATGATAACAGATAATAGAAAGTTTATATAAATAATACTTATTTTCCTTCTATTTCCTTGACAAGGAGAATGACTTTGGATTGAAAAGTTTAAGACAAAAAAAATCAGTGAAGTTATTTGAAGTCAGATTATCTGGATTTAGTTCAAATATGAATTCTGCCACTTAGTACTTATCTGACCTTGGGCAAGTCACTTAACCTCTCTGTGCCGCTGTAAAATGAAGGGGTTGAATTAAATGATTTCTAAGTTCCCTAACAGCTCCAAAGCTATGTTCCTGTGAAAGAACAAAATTAACCAAAAGGAGAATTGTTTACAAAAAAGAAGATGTAATAATAGCACTTGTCCTCAGGAATTTAAGTCACAAGGTCCAGATAACCTACTTCCTAGGGTAATAAAAGATGTACTTCTGTTTTCCCATATACAAATTTTTCATACATTCATTGCTTTATATATGCTATTTCCTATGCAGATTTCACCTCTATTGTAGTAGGCATTTAATAAATGCTTTTTGAATTGAATTTATAAGATTACTAAATTAGGACAACATGAAAATACTTTTCAACCTAAAGAGTTACTTACAGCCATATATCTTCTTGGTATAATCAAGTAAACAATTTTTATTTAAAAAGGGAAAAAATTAACACAAGAACCACTTCCAAAAATAGTCATTCTACCTAGATTTTAGCAAAACAAATACTTGAAAAAGTATTCCATATTATATTATATCTTATTATATATGTCATATTATAACAGTTCTATTGCTATCTTCATTTTATAGTTGAGGAAACTGAGGCAAATAAAGTTCATAGCTAGAAAGTGTCTAAGGCTAGATTTGGCCTTAGGTTTTCCTGATTCCAGACCCCAGCATTATATTTCCTGTACCATCTAATTTCCTCATATACCTCAATAACTGTATGAAAAAATACTCCATGTCACTAATAGACAAATGAGTATTGAAACAACTCTGTGGTTCTATCTTACACCCTTCAGATTAGAAAAAATAATGACAAAAGAAGAAAATGACATGTGTTAAAGAGTCTGCTGGAAAGTAGTCTCTAATATATTATTCATGGAGCTATGAATAATTGGTCAAGCTAATTGGATAATTGGATCAAATTGGAAAGCAGATATCCTCCAAAAGTCACTAAACTGTGCTTACCTTTTAACTCAATGATACTACTTAGTTGTAGTTTATACTTAGGCCTTGAAGAAAGAAGAAAGGTATCCATGTGAAAAAATTTTTATAGCTACTCTTTTGTATGAAATGAAATGAACCATTTCCAGGAACACTGGGAAGACTTTTAAGAGGTGATTTAGAGGGCATTGAGAAGAAATACTTATGATAGCTACATTGTAAAGAAAAAATGTTTCAAAAACTTGAGAATTCACTCAATACAATGAATAACTTATTCCAAGGGATCAATAAGAATACTACTTTCCTCCTGATGGAGAGGTGATAGACTTAAAATGAAGAACAAGGCATATTTTTGAAAATAGTCTCTGTGTGAATTTGCTTTGCTTGACTATGTACATCTGTAAAAGTTTTTATTTTTCCTCTTCTTTTGTTCATTATAGGAAAAGGAAAGTTGGAAAGAAGAGAAAATAAAATTGAAAATAAATATTCAAATTATATTTTTAAAAATTGTTGGATAAATTTCTTAACCTTTTATGATGTGTATTTCAGGAAGCTTTTGTAATTGAGGAGCAATTCTGCTTCTCAGTATATCAATTTATTTATCCCAGTTCATTTTTCCATTGGAGTCAAGATTTCCAGGCCTAGTAGAAGTAAAAATTCCTAAAATAATTTTTTGGTGTGAATGTTTTACAGTTAGATAAAGACAGCTGAATCTTCCAGTCTCTTAGACTTCTACTGACAAAGGGTTTGTGATAACCTTGATT
The DNA here is from genome assembly GCF_037893015.1 of Macrotis lagotis. Lineage (NCBI taxonomy): Eukaryota > Metazoa > Chordata > Mammalia > Peramelemorphia > Peramelidae > Macrotis > Macrotis lagotis. The sequence continues at coordinate 270,262,079 of NC_133661.1, read as the reverse complement.
GAAAGTATGTATTTCATTAGTAAAAATTCCCTTTGTCCATTCTTCAGAAATCTAGTCTTGTCTTGACCATGACAAACATTTTTTTCTTTAAATCAATAATTATTAGCTTTTTAAAAAATATTGACAATGTTTTCTTACAGAAATAAGGTCAACTCTCAAACTGAGACTGGGGTGAATATACTTATGCCTTTCCCTCCCATTTTAGCCCAGATATTTCTAACTCTATACCTCACACTTCCTCACCCCTGTCCACCATACTTAAAGGATCAGAATCATCAACTCATAGAAAGACCTCTCTCTAGATTGCTTCCAAATATAGCTCCAATCAACTTGGAAATTTTCTTTTATTCTGACCACTTTTATCTGGAAATTTAGTTGCCACCTACCACCTGCCTGAATGTAGAGATAGGACTTAACCATCAGTCCCCAAAGATATTCTCATGGAGAGGACATGGGATTTAAAATCAGCTTGAGTTTGAGTCATTGCTCTAGTATAGACAATGATAACTGAAAACTCTAAGTTTTATTAGTAAAAATAACCTTTTTTCAGACTTCGGTACTCTAGTACTTCTTTGTATTTGAAGCATATTACTAAACTTATCTGAGATTGTCACCTAATTGTAATATATATAATATCTACTTGTCAGGTTTGTTATGATGATGCACATACAATATACATCTACATATATATATATTTATATACATATAAACATATATACATATATATATATTTATATACATATAAATGAGAAACTTGTAAGGCATTTGACTAATTTATTTATTTATATCTTCTTATGTGATCAAAAAAGTATCTTAAAAGTTATGTTCCTGCTTAACTTCTTTCTAGATGTTTGAAGATATCTTCCATGATCTTAAGTCTGATGGTACAATGAGTTTGAAAGATTTTTTCTATGGCTTGTTTAAAAATGGAAAATCCTTTACAACATCAGCATCAACTCCTTACAGACAATTGAAAAGGCATCTCTCTATGCAGGTAAGGATCACATTAGAAAATTGTTTGACTATTTGACAGTAATTCATAGGATCAGGAATAAAGGTCTCTAATAAAGAAATCTAATTTAAAGGGAAGGTATAGGTAAAATTTGCATAAACACTTTGATCTTAAGCTGGGAATACTTTTCCATCAAGCTGGAGCAAATTTTACTACTAATCATTTTTTCCAGGTTGAGATAATTTGACAGAGTTGAGAGATATTCCAAATTCTCCTCTTTTTCTGACCCTTTATATGTGTCTCTCTGTGTGTGTGTGTGTCTGATATATATATATATATATATATATATATATACACATATACATATATGTATATATATGTGTATATATATATATATATATATATATATATATATATATATAATAGTAACTGTCATCAAATTCTCAAAGGATCCTATAACCCTCACTGCCAGAAAAACCACTTTGGGTTCTTTTAGGAAATAAGAAATTCAGCTTTTATGTGCAATATCCAAATTCAATACTATGAGGTCATTGGTACAGAAGGGCACAAATATTGACGAGTAAGTTAAGAGAGACAACAATTGGTTTTCAGATATTTCTGAAATATTTTTTTTGCCTAATAGCATCCCTCTGAATTAGAAGGACAAGGTACAAGTTTAAAATAGGATTGACTTATATATTCACTTTATAAAACCTTCTATTTATTGGTTGTTTTTTTTTTTTACTAAATGTCAGTCTTAGTATTCTAAATAAAAGAGACTAAAAGGGCAGAGGACTTCTTTCTTCACTGAAGATTTTCTAGAACAATATACCTTTTGCTTGTTATAGTAATATAAACAATACCAATAAATTCCAGTCTTTTAATCAGCCTCTGCCTATTTTCCCTCTTCTAGTCTTTTGATGAAAGTGGGAGACGCACCATGACTTCTTCAGCAATTACGAGTTCAATTACCTTCCGATTATTCTCCTGCCTTGATGATGGAATGGGTTATGGTTCTGTTGAACAAATACTTGATATCTGGAATGAAGAGGGAATTGATAATGGCCAGGAGATCTTAAAGGTAATAAAACAAATTGAGAACAAAAATTAGCATCATCAAAAAATTCTAAATAATAATTATCAAAAACCTAATTATTATTAAAAACTACTTTTTAATTTATTTAATAATCAATACTTTATTTAATAATAATTATTTAGTAAATAATTTATTAAGTACTCTCTATGTACAAAGCACTGTAGTAGACATTGGGAATACAAAGATAAAAACAGTCATTGACTTCAAGCAGTTGATAGTTTCAGGTAGAAGGATTAAAAAAATGTACAAATAAATATGATACAAACTAGAATTGCTAAACACTAAGAAGATATCTAAACAAAGTATGATGAGAAATTTGAAGAAAGAAATCTCTCAGATAGCCAGGGGAACAAGGGAAGCTTTCTTGGAACTAGTAGTACCCAAGATGTACTTAAAAGGAGAGAAAGTTTTCAACATTAGGGTAATATAGTATATTTCAGGTTTTGGTACAACTTGTTTTATACATAGAGAAAGGAAAGATTTTAGGGAAAGATTAACACTAGTAATCAAATTTGACTTAAAATATTGAACATTGGAGGGAAAAGTATAGGCAGAGGACTGAACCTATAACTTTGTTAATATAGGAAACTTCCAGGTAACAAAACTACCATGATCTCTGGTACCTTCTTCTGTAGCACTTATATTCTTGGGTGCCTAGAGCACTGAGTGGTCATGTACTTGTACATAGTCATATATCCACAAGATCTTTTTATTTTTGAGATAAGTTTTCTCTATATATTCAACACTGCCTCTTCAAAATAAGAATGAAAAGATAAATTGAAGCTACATTGAGGCGTACTGGATTTTAGCATTTCATCCAGAAGCAAAAAAGAGTTAAATTTTTTAAGTATTCAAGTAATGTGATCAAGCCTGCACTTTAAGGAAATTATTTTTGGAAACTGTATGAAGAATATATTGGAGGAAGAAAACTAAGGTTGGAGCTTGAAATAATATATATATATATATATATATATATATAACATTTGTTTAAATATTATTTAATTGTCATCTGTTACAATGAAGAGGGTATTTCAAAAGTGCAGATGAGCTGTAGTGAAGTTATAATCTAGTGCAGTGATGGCAATATGAGTAAAGAGGAAAAAGATGAAAGAATTATTGCCAAAGTAAATACAATATCTAAAACTTAGCAAATGAGAATGATGCAAGAGAATAATGAAAAAAGGCAACAGGTGGGTGTAGATGAAGTACTGAAATGGAAACAGAGGTACAAAAATTCACTGAAGAAATCATTTTCTTAGGAAGTAGAATTGGCCAAATGGAAAAGGAGACTAAAAAAAGCTAACTGAAGAAAATAATTCCTTAAAAATTAGAATTGGGGGGCAGCTAGGTGGCATAGTGGATAAAGCACCAGCCTTGGAGTCAGGAGTACTTGGGTTTAAATCTGGTCTCAGACACTTAATAATTACCTAGCTGTGTTGCCTTGGGCAAACCACTTAATCCCATTTGCCTTGCAAAAAAAAACCTAAAAAAATTAGAATTGGAAAAGTGGAAGATAATGACTCCTTGAGCCAACAAGAATTACTCCAAAAGAATGAAAAAATAGAAGAAAATGTAAAATATCTCATTGGAAAAACAACTGGGAAAAAAGCTCCAGGAAAGATACTTTAATTATTGGACTACCTGAAAGTCATGATCAGAAAAAAAAAAGATTCTGGACACCATATTTTGAAAATAAACAGGATTTAGAAACTTTTAAAGATATGGAGGATTTTGAATATTTTGCTCTAGAGGGTAGAGAGCTAGGATCACAACAAAGAATCACTTTCCTATGAAACTGAGTATAATCCCTTGGGGGAAACTTAGACATGAATGAAATAAAGAACTTAGAAGCATTTCTAATGAAAAGTTCAGAACTGAACAGAAAATTTTGTTTTCAAATGCAAGACTCTAGAGAAGCATAAAAAGGTAAATGAAAAAGAGAAAACATAAGGAATTCAATAAGCTTAATTTGTTCATATCCTTACATGGGAAGATGATAACATAACTCTTGTTAGGGCTGTTAAAAGGAGTATACATAGACAGAGGGTAAAGATAAGAGTTGCCTTTATTGGAATATCTCCCAGAAAAACAAAGTTAAGGGGTGAGAAAGAGGATTGTACTGGGAGAACAGGGAAGGGAGAGCTAGAATGGGGTAATGATCTCACATGAAAAGATATGAAAGACCTTTTATAGTGGAAGGAAAGATTGGCGGGGCACAGATTCACAAAAAACACAAATCTCTAATAAGTTTCTAAGGTTTCCTTTATATTTGAGGTGCTCTTTAATATTCTAGTTTTCAAACAAGTATAGTTATCAATTGAAGAACAAAAATTTAGCTCATAAAATTTGTTTGAATTTCTTTCCTTTTTCTCTCTAAAGAAAGGACCATTAGTTACCTTCAACTGATAATATTTTACTGATCTCTAGGCCTTGGATTTCAGTCTTGATGGAAGCATCAACTTAATGGAATTGACACTGGCATTAGAAAATGAGCTTTTAATCACCAAAAATGGCATGCATCAGGCAGCTCTGGCCAGCTTCAAGACTGAGATCAGGCACTTGTTGTGAGTTGACAAAAGTCCATCATGTTACTTTGTTTTGTTGTCCTTCAGGTCTTATCTATCAATTTATTCAGGTAACTATTATATGACATCTTCTATTCTGTGTGTAAAAATGGCATATCTTTGGACTAGATCTCCCTGCTGTAGTAACATGCTTTGAAGTATATGCAAGTGTAAGTCTTTTTTTTGTATTGTAAATAAAATTCTGAAATTTTTAAAATTCTTTTTTGAAGTTTACAATTCCCCCCCATCTCACTTCCCTCCCCCCACCCCCACAGAACACAGTATGATGGTCTTTACATTGCTTCCATGATAAACATTGATCAAAACTGAATGTCTTGAGAGAGAAATCACATCCTTAAGGAAAAAATAAAATATAAGAGATAACAAAATTACATAACAAGATACCTTTTTTTTTTAAATTACAGGTAAATAGTCTTTGGTCTTTGTTTAAACTCCACAATTCTTTCTCTAGCTAGGGATGGTATTCTTCATCCTAAAATTGTCCCTGATTGTTGCACTGATGAAATGAGCAAGTCCATTAAGATTGATCATCGCTCCCATGTTGATATTAGGGTATAAAAGTTCTTCTGGCTCTGCTCATCTCACTTAGCATCAGTTCATGCAAATCCTTCCAGGCTTCTCTGAATTCCCATCCCTCCTGGTTTCTAATAGAAAAATAGTGTTCCATAACATCTATATATACCACAATTTGTTCAGTCATTCCCAATTGATGATCATTCATTCAATTTCCAATTCTTTGCCACCACAAACAGAGCTACTATGAATATTTTTGTACAAGTGATGTTTTTACCCTTTTTCATCTCTTCAGGGTACAGACACAGTAGTTGTATGGCTGAATCAAAGGGTATGCACATTTTTGTTGCCCTTTGGATGTAATTCCAAAATGCTCCTCAGAAAGGTTGGATGAGTTCACAACTCCACTAACAATGTATCAGTGTCCCAATTTCCCACATCCCTTCCAACATTGATCTTTGTCCTTTCTGGTCATATTGGCCAGTCTGAGAGGTGTGAGGTGATACCTCAGAGATGCTTTAATTTGCATTTCTCTAATAAGTAGTGATTTAGAGCAATTTTTCACATGACTATGGATTGCTTTGATTTCCTCATCTGTAAATTGCCTTTGCATATACTTTGACCATTTGTCAATTGGGGAATGAGTTGTTCTTTTGAAAATTTGACTCAGTTCTCTGTATATTTTAGAAATGAGTCCTTTGTCAGAACTATTAGTTGTAAAAGTTGTTCCTCAATTTACATTTTCTTTTGATCTTGGTTACAGTGGTTTTGTTTGTGCAAAAGCCTTTTAATTTAATGTAATCAAAATTATATAGTTTATTTTGAATGATGTTCTCCATCTCTTTCTTGCTCATAAACTGCTTCTCTTTCCATAGATCTTACAGGTAAACTGTTCTTTGTTCTCCTAGTTTGCTTATAATATTATCTTTTATGTCTAAATCCTTTATTCTTTTTGATTTGGTATAGGGTGTGAGATGTTGGTCTAATCCAAGTTTCTGATATACTAACTTTCAATTTTCCCATCAGTTTTTATTGAAGAGAGAGTTTTTATCCAAGAAGCTGGATTCTTGAGGTTTATCAAACAGCAGTTTACTATAATCATTTCCAGCTATCTCTTTCACTGATCTACCAGTCCATTTCTTAGCCAGTACCAGACAGTTTAATTTAGGTAGAACTGTCATTTTTCTTCTACTATCTTGACCTATCCATGAGCAGTTGCTATTTGCCCAGTTATTCAAATCTGATTTTATTTGTGTGAGAACTATTTTATAGTTGTTTTCATAGAGTTTCTGAGTCTGCCTTGGCAGATAGACTTACAAGTATTTTATATTGTCTGAAGATTTCTCTTTCTAGATCTTGATGCTGTATCTTGCTAGTAATAAATAGAAATACTGAGGATTTATGAGGGTTTATTTTATATCCCGTGACTTTGCTAAAGTTGCTAATTATTTTTAGTAGTTTTTTAGATGATTTTTTAGAATTCTCTAGGTATACCATCATGTCATCTGCAAAGAGTGAGAGATTTGTTTCTTCCTTCCCAATTCTAATTCCTTCAATTTCTTTTTCTTTTCTTTTCTTATTGCTGAAGCTAACATTTCTAACACAATATTGAATAGCAGTAGTGATAATGGGCATCCTTGCTTCACCCCTGATCTTATTGGGAATGCCTCTAACTTATCCCTATTGCATATAATACTTGCTGATGGTTTTAGATAGCTACTGCTTATCATTCTAAGGAACAATCCACTTATTCCTACACTCTCTATTGCTTTTAGTAGGAATGGGTGCTGTATTTTGTCAAAGGCTTTTTCAGCATCTATTGATATAGTCATATGATTTATGATAGGTTTGTTACTGATATAGTTAATTAATCTAACAGTTTTTATAATATTGAACCAATCCTGCATTCCTGGGATAAATTCTGCTTAGTCATAGTGTATTATCGTAGTGATAACTTGCTGTAATTGCTTTGCTAAGATTTTATCTAAGATTTTTTTAATCTATACTCATTAGGGTGATAGGTTTATAATTGAAATATTTTTAATGATGACTTTTTGTTACTCAAACAAGCAAGTATGTGAGATCACGGTGATAGGGATTTTGGAGTTGGGAAATTTTAAGTGCTCTTGGGTTGGGGAATTTGCCTAGGAATGGTCTAACTTTAACTAGGTTTGTATTGTGCTCCAGGGAACAAATTGACCAAGTAGCCAGAGAAAAAGAGAAGTTGCAGTCAGATCTTGAAAAAACTGAGAAACTTAAGTCTTTGATGGCTTCTGAAGTGGATGATCACCATGCTGCCATAGAACATCAATATGAATATAATCTCAGGTAAGACCAGAGGTAGCTTGAAAACTTGAATATCTTCACCTGCCTTTTTATCAGAAGACATTAGTTGTATTAGTATCACCAAAAAAAAACTTTAAGAAAACTGCTTTCTAAATATCTGAATAAAATAGGATTATATTGGTTTCCATTGTAATAGTTTCTGTAACTACCTAAAGGAAAGTAAGAGATTAGATGATTTTTTCAAGCTCCTTTTCATCTCTTTGATTTTAACTTTTACATTTATATGACTTTAAGATGACTTGGTATGAGCTGGGTTTTAGCAATTTGATAGCAGCTTATTGGGCACTCCTATATTTAGGAAATTGGAGGAAGTATACAAGGAAAAAATAGCATCATTCAAGAATGATATCCAAAAGGAGAGAGAGCAGATCCTGCAGCAGGTAGGCAAACAGCATTTGGAATTGGAACAGGAAATAGAAAAGGTGAAGACTGAAGAAAACTACATTCGGGATCGTCTTACCTTCTCTTTAAAGGTAACTAACCAACATTTATATGGTTCTTTAAGGTTAACAAGGAGTTATGTGTATAGTATTTCATTTGACCCTTACAGCAATCTTATGAGGTAGACACTATTATTGCTCTAATTTTACAGAATAAGGAATTTTACAGATAAGGAACCTGAGGATGAGAATGGCCAAATGATTTGCCTTGGTTCAGTCATACAGAATGAGTCAAGATTCAGGTCTTCTGACTTCTAGATTTTATCCAGTACATCACTTAGTTGTCCAGCATAATATTCATAGAATAAATACTTTCTTGCCCCTAATTCTGATATATAAGTACTTTTTGGAGAAGATTAAAAAAAATACAATCCCTTGCTCTCTTTATCACCTGATTTTTCCAGGGTTCCTTCACCTTACAAAGAGATATCCTTTATGTTAAAAAATAAAATGGAAACCTAGAGAGAACAGTATAGCTATACTACATAACAAACAAAAAATCTAATATTATAAGTAGTATTCCACACCAATAATCTCCCTCTCTTCAGAGTAGGAAGTGCCCCATACTCTGAAAGGATTACTTTTGGGTTGGTATACGTTCTGATTATTTTTAGTTCTATGGGTTCTAGTCATCTCTATACAGCCTTGGCTTGTAGAGCCATTTCTTATTGTTGATAGGATAACCTGTTTAGATCTTGATTCCACCTGCACTTAGTTTTCTGCTTTTGTATTCTCTCTCCCATCAGAGTTTTCAGATGAAACATCTATCATTGTGGTCAGAATATTGGGGTCTGTTAGAATTTCTAAATCATACTGACTAGGTGACTTTTGGCAAATCACTTTATCTCTCATTGACTCTCATTTCTTGTGGTAGAAAGAAATTTTTTTCATCCAGACTTTTCTTTGTCAATGAAATAAAATGCACTATGTCTATCCCAGCCCAATATCTTGAAAGTTTGGATTTTTATAGCATGCTTGCAATGCATTGGTTTTATTTTCATATTCCAAGGAAGGGCTTTGAACCAGAGCAAATTTAAAATGTATTAGAACTGGAAGGGTTTTATTTGCCAAATGTACTTTGAAAATAATAGTGTTTCTATACCCTAAACTGAAAATTTAGAATAAATTAGGTTACAACAGTAAAAAGTAATAAAATGCAGATTATTGCTCTCTTATTCTCTAATACCTGACTAGTGTTTTTAGTTGTTATAAAGCAAGTTGATTTTGTCAGGTTTTTCCTCTACTAAAGGTGTTTTGGGGCTTTATAGGCCATACATATATATATATATATATGTATATATATATATATATATACATATATATATATATTTCAACCAGATATTAAACAAATGAATTAGTATAATTAAGTCCTGTTTGACCTATAGAACCTAGCTTGTCCCTGTGAGGTAAGTAGGGTAAATAATAATATTCCCATTTATAGATGATCAAATTGAACCTTTGACAAACTCAGTGACAGACTTACACAGCTAGTTTAAGTGTATGAGGCAGAATTAGAATGTAGGTTTCATACTGCTGTCTTGTTTTATTTGGGTCTAGGTCTGTTCTAATTTATTTTGTATTATATTCATATATTATATGTATTTTTAGATGTATTTTATAGGTTATGAACCTCTTCATTTTTAAAGCTATTTTGATAATTTACATAAATATTATTAGTTTTCTTTGTGATCCTTTGCATTTTGCTATGTGCATTTAAAAACATTATTCTGAGAAGGAATCCATGAACTTCATCTTGTGATACCAAAAATTATGAAAACCTACTCTGGATAGTACCAAAAGTTCATTTTTTAGAAGATTATTTGTTGTCATATTATCTCTCCTTTTGGGTAGCCAAATATGTGAAGTAACCACAAAGGATCTCAAGATTCTCTTTTTCTGAGTGCCAGATGTGTGTTTTGGATTTTGGAAGACCCAGAGATCTTCCTTTGGCTACCAATTTTTGCTTACCACCACTACTATCTTTTCTAAAAGTAGAAAAACAAAATAAAACAAAAAAGTTTCATTTTGACTAGGTTTTTATGAAAAGTATGAAACCAAATGTCAGTGGTTATATATATATATATATACCTTTAGTTTGCTTCAAAATGGAGAAAATTTTATTAATAAACACTAATTCATACTTTATAGAATATTTTGAAAAAGTTAGGGAAATTTTGTATGCATTTGATTTTCAATTTTCTTTAGGAAAACAGTCGTTTAGAAAGTGAACTACTGGAAAATACAGAAAAGCTTGCAGAGTATGAGAGTTTGATGACTAAACTGCAAAAGAATTTGGACAATGTACTATCAGAAAAGGTCAGATTCTTGTTTAAGATTATATGCTATATTTTTTCTCAATTATCACATAAAACAAGTAAAAATTTAAATATTGATTATTTATGTACAATCATGCAAAAGATATTGCCATATTAACCATGTTGTAAAAGAAAAAGATACTTTTCCTCAAACTTTGCACCTCCAAAAATTTTTTTTAGAAGTATGTTTTGATCTTATTCAGATTTCATTATTCTTTTTTTTGGAGCATTTTTCATCAGTGTCCTTTGTCATTATCTTGGATGTTTGAATTGCTGAGAAGAGCTAAGTCATTCACAGTTGATCATCATACAATATTTCTATTACCCTGTACAATGTTCTCCTGGTTCTCCTCACTTCACTTTGTATTAGGTCATAGGAGTTGTCCCAGGTTTTTCTGAAAGAATCCTGCTCTTTATTTCTTAAATCACAATATTGTATTCCATTACAATCATGAAACACAACTTGTTTCTATTCCATAACTGAATCCCCCCAATTTCTGATTCTAGGCCACTATAAAAAGAACTGCTATTTTTTCCCCCAAAAGATCCTCTTTCCTTTGATCTATATCACTTGAGATATAGACCTAATAGTGTTATTGCTGAGTCAAAGGCTATACACAGTTTTGCAAACCTCTGGACCTAGTTCCAAATTGTTCTAAATCATGGTTGGATTTGTTCATAGAGCTACCAACAAGTGTCCCTATTTTTTCATATCCCATTTTCCTTTTTTTTTGTCATACTAACCAATCTGATAGGTATAAGGTAAAACCTCTGAGTTCTCAAATCAGTAGTGACTTAGAACATTTTCTCATATGATTATAGTTAACTTTTATTTCTTTGTCCAAAAACTTCTTGTTCATATTCTTTGACCATTGATCAGTTGGGGAATGATTTATGTTATTTGCATCCTGGGGATTTTTCCTTGGGAGCTTATTGATATCTTGTTCAATTTCTGTTAATCTGGATAATTTATATTTCATATTTTTATAAACAATCATCCATTTTACTTAGATTATTAACTTTACTGGTATGTTATATTTTATATTTTGCTAAATATTCTTTCATTTCATTTAGATTATTAAGTTTTCTGACATACAGTTGGGCAATATAACTCCTAATAATTGTTTTAAATTCATCTTCATTGGTGGTGAACTTTTCATTTTTTTATATTGGCAATTTGATTTTCTTCTTTTTTTTTTCATTAAATTTTCATCAGATTAACCAATGGTTTATCTATTTAGTTCTGTTTGTTAGTTCAATTTTTTTTTTACTTTCAATTTTATAAATTTCTCCTTTGATTTTTCAGAATTTCCAATTTGGTATTTAATTTAAAATTTTTTTCCTAATTTTTTTAAAGCTGCATGCAATTGAATTATCTGTCCTTTCTCTATTTTAATGTTTTATTAAAAAACAAATGTTTCATTTTAAAAAGTAGTGTATTAAAATAGTTTAACTTTAACTTGGGATCATTGTTAATTTTTGTTTGTTTAAGGCAATGGGGTTAAGTGACTTGCCCAAGGTCACACAGCTATATAATTATTAAGTGTCTGAGGTCAGATTTGAACTTAGGTCCTCCTGACTCCAGGGCTAGTGCTCTATCCATCACCACCTAGCTGCCCCAACTTGGGATCATTGTTAAGGGTATATATGTGTTTTTGAAATTAACTATATTACTACGAGGAGCTCTTGAGGAGCAGAAGAAAAGATATGATACCAAGAAATAGCAGGCTGGTCACCTATAGTCAATTGAACTTTTTGTTCTTATCTACTTTATGGTGTTGGCTTTTTAAAAAAAATAATGATAATACTCCTTCTGGATGAAAGAGGTTGGATGAAATCCAGAAATCAATGTCTAGCTTGTTATAGATGAGGAAGGACATCTGTGAAAACTGTCTACTTACTTCTTTTCCTCTTGCAGTTTGGAGACCTAGATCCCAACAGTGCTGAGTTCTTTTTACAAGAAGAGAGACTCACCCAGATGAAAATTGAATATGAACAACAGTGCAGAGTGAGTGTTAGCAGAATTCCTTTTCTGTTGCCTTGAAGCATAATATTTAATTGAAGAACCATGCAAATTGTATTTAAAATGCACCCCAATTTAGAGGAACTATATTGAATGGAACTTAGAGTTACTTGGACTTAAGAGAAGGCAAGACTTTTATTATATTCAAAGAATATAATCACTGTCTTTCCTTCAAGAACCAGAATTTTGCTCCATATGGTTTATTGTTGTAGCCCTAATGCTATAATTTGTATTCATCTCTCATTTTATTCTGTGTCCTTTTTTTTCTCAGTTGTTACAGGACCAAGTGGATGAACTCCAGTCTGAACTGGAACAATATCGGGCTCAAGGCAAAGTGTTAAAACTTCCTTTCAAGAACTCTCTCTCTGAGGATCTTAATGTTACAAGTCAGAGTATAGATCCTGACCAAGGTAGCCTCAAGTCTAAAACTTTTGAAATATTACTTTGTTGAGACTTAAGTATATGATTCATATCATCTAAAATGTAAAAATTATTTGTCATCCTTATTTTACTAAATTATTTAGCTATGTCTGGGGATGAAGAGGGAGTTTTTAAGAGAGTTTACATATTCTTCTTTGAAGTCCTAATCACTGAAGAGATTATTTTAGGAACTATAACTGATCTAGGAATTTTTGAAATGAGCAGATTGAAAATAATATATTTTTTGTTTCAGTAGCTGACTGATACTATGCATAGCCCCTTGATTATTTAGACTTACTCAATTATATTTGGATTTCTCCAATATTCCAAGAGAATGCCTTGATATAAATGATATATTCACAACCCTCTGTCTTTTCTCTGTCTCTACTGTGCTGTCTCCTGATGGGGTTAAAGGTGAATGGAATATATTATATCAGGGATATAGGACAGTTTTATTGACAAGACTGGTTCTAGAAAAATTGAAGTGTGCAAAATTAGTTTTTTGTCATTTTTTTAGCTACATCAGAATCTTATACTTATTAATCCTTTTCCTTTCTTCCAGCATTGTTTTCCCTTTGACAAATCTTTGCTCAGTTGCATTTTCTTTGTTATATTCTTGCCTTTGGCAACTTAAGTTAGCTGTGTGGATTTTTCTCCCCCCTGGTAGAAAATAGTTTGATGAAATGACAGGTAGTCTAGGGAAAAGGAGGGTGGTTGTTTCAAACCATGAGAGATGCCAGCCTGTGAGGTTTTCCCCTATATATGACAGAGAAGAATTAAAGACCCCACCCTAATACTTCACCCTTTGTAGCCATTAATTCCCTCATTATCAAGGCCTAGTGTGGGGGGATAAGTGATCCATAGGCTTTTTTTTTTTAACAGACTAAGAAAGGTGTTCATGATCTACAAAAGTTTAACAACTCTTGATCTAGGTAATAATTAAAGTTAATTATTTGAATTTTTTTTGTTGATATGTTATCTCTCCTTTAATGGTAGTCAAATATGTGGATTAAATCATAGTGAATCTCAGGAATTATACATATATATTTATATACACACATACATTTGTATATATATGTGTTAATGTATATATTCCCAAACATTTAGGACTCTTTTTTAGTGGTTTTTTTTTTTTTTTTTTTTTGCAAGGCAGATGGGGTTAAGTGGCTTGCCCAAGGCCATACAGCTAGATAGTATCTGAGGCAGGATTTAAACTCAGGTACTCCTGACTCCAGGGCCGGTGCTCTATTCACTGAGCCACTTGGCCACCCCACATTTAGGACTCTTTATACACATTTTTTCTCCCCTAAACATGCTCTACCAAATGGCTAAGGCAATTTGGGAGGGTTGAAAGTTGTCTACAAGCAGGTGTTGCTATCAAAGTCTCTCAATACCAGTTCACTGCTCAAGAGAAGAAAAATTTAATGTGTTAACTTGAATTGAAGAGCTATTTCATTTAAATATTCACTTAGGGAATAGAAAGGAACTTCTTTGACCACAGTAAGTTCTGAATGCAATTATTTCCTTAACTCTGAAATATCATAGGTTGAGATACATTTCTTTTTTTTACTTTTTAGGGTTTTTTTTTGGTAAGGCAAATGGGGTTAAAGTGGCTTGCCCAAGGCCACACAGCTACGTAATTATTAAGTGTCTGAGACCGGATTTGAACCCAGGTACTCCTGACTCCAGGGCCGGTGCCCTATCCATTACGCCACCTAGCCGCCACTGATATATTTCTTTTTTAAAAAACTTTTATTTATTTTGAATTTTACAATTTTCCCCCTAATCTTACTCCCTCCCCGACCCCCAACAGAAGGCAATTTGCCAGTCTTTACATTGTTTCCATGGTATACATTGATCCAAATTGAATGTGATGAGAGAGAAATCATATCCTTAAGGAAGAAAAATAAAATATAAGAGATAGCAAGATCAGACAATAAGAGATCAGTTTTTTTTCCTAAATTAAAGTTAATAGTCCTCAGTCTTTGTTCAAACTCCACAGTTCTTTCTCTGGATACAGTTGGTATTCTCCATTGCAGACAGCCGCAAATTGTCCCTGATTATTGCATGGGTGGAATGAGTGAGTCCATCAAGGTTGATCATTTCTCCCATGTTGCTGTTAGGGTGTACAGTGTTTTTCTGGTTCTGCTCATGAGATATATTTCTTATGTTAAATGTCTTATACTTTATTGGGAGGAAACCATGTAAAAAAAAGACATCAAGATCTAGTATACCTGGTCTAATTTGCATTTTAGGATTTGGTTCTGAAAATTGTAATCCATTGAATATGAGCATAGAAGCAGAACTGATTATTGAACAACTGAAAGAAAAGCATCATAAGGACATGAAATGTTTAACACTGGAACTTACAGATAAAGTAAGTAGTTATCATTAAGTCTTTCTCTCTCTCTCTCTCTCTCTCTTTTCTTTTTTTTTTCTCTCTCTCACCCCATCATTAAATCTCAAAAGCATATTCATCTTTGAAAATAGTAAGCAGTTTTATTCTTAAGTCAATATTTATATCTTCGAACTTCAATAGATCTTTATCTAAGACTTTCTCTAAAACTTTTCATAAAATCTTCTGTGTCTGAGAAACATTTCCTCAAGTTGGATGACCCAATGTTTATTGGAGTCAGAAAACCTGAGTTCAAATACATCTGTAGATACTTAGAAATTCTGTAATGCTGGCCTGGCTAACTCACTTAAGCTTTGTCTTCCTAAGGTTCTTTAACTAAAAAGAGGAAAATAATTCTACCTACTTCATAGAGTTATTGTAAAGGTCAAATTAAATCACATTTGTAAAGATCAGTGCCAGTCATTTAAAAAATTATTTCCTTCCCCATCTTCAAAATCTTACACTTTTTTGTCCATTTTATTATTTTAATTTTTATTTACACAATTTAAAATGTAATTTATGTTAAGATAAACTAAAAGGGGGCAGCTAGGTGGCGCAGTGGATCGAGCACCGGCCCTGGAGTCAGGAGTACCTGAATTCAAATGTGACCTCAGACACTTAATAATTACCTAGCTGTGTGGCCTTGGGCAAGCCACTTAACCCCATTGCCTTACAAAAACCTAAATAAAATAAAATAAAGATAAACTAAAAGAGCAAGTTTTTTTAAGACAATAACTAAAACAGTAAAACATATTGAAGGAGAAACAGGACAAAGTTTAGTAAACAGTATTTTTAATAGTACTTTTAATGTTGTTGACATTTCTTACACATACACACAAACAGCTATACACCCAAATTTATATGATTTATATAAAATAATTTGCTCTATTTTAGAAGCAACATGAAAACTTAATTGAGTACACACTTATGCATTGATTTTGGTTATGTATTTTCAATTTTAGCAGGGCAATGCCTTGAAAAAACTTGGGCCAAATTCAGATAAATTAAGATGAATTGGGAAGAATAAGTAAAAATCTTATGAAAAGATTAAAAAAAAGATTCCTTACACAGAAGTTACCTCAGGGTCTACATACTAGATGGCATCCAATCTGTTACCATGGCACAGTAGGATCCATCTGGTAGCTGACTTTGGTGGATATTTTTCTTGAGATTCCTTTGTGAATCATAAAGCAAAACTTTGGGCTTTCTGGAGAAAAAGTCTTTAAGGAAACAACAATCATCATCATTTCATTCATGTATTTGGTTTTGGAATAAAATTATTTCTTGTGTTATCTTTGTTATAGATAATCCATTATGAAAAGCAGCTAGATGAAACCAAGGCCAACTATGAAAAAGAGCAAGAAAATGTGAAACAGAAGTATGAGAATGAGATGCATATCTTGGAAAAACAAATAAGTGCCCTTAAAAGTGAAATTGCAGAACTACAGAAACAGACAGTTGTTTTGAAGAATGAACAACAACAAATAGACTGTAGGTATATGAAGGAGAAAAATGAATTACAAGTAAAATTTAATGAAGAAAAGGCTCATCTCCAGGAGAAATTGAAGCTAGAACATGAGATGGCTCTCAAGAATAGACTACAGCAGGTAGAGGAAAACTTTAACAGAGAGAGGGAGGGTCTCATTCAAAATGGTACCTGGGCTGAAGAGAAAATTCAAGACTTGGTTAAAGCAAAGGAAGAAGAGAAATGTAAACTGGAAGAATTTTACCAGGAACAGTTAAAAAGTTTAATGGAAAAACATACCCTTGAGAAAGAAGAGCTACAAAGGAAACTACTAGAACAGCACCAAAACACACTGCAGGAGGAAAGGTAAGAAAGAAAAAATAAGTGGAATAAGTCAAATAATTCTATTTTTGTATTACACCAAAATGCCCAAACTCAGTTTAATAGTCTACTGAATATTTTCCATTTTCTAAAGACTAATCTTGGTATTGTGTGGACACAAACCTACTTTTATATTATAAAGACTGCTAATATAAGTGAAGATGGTGGGTTGTTTTTTTAATCAAGGCTTGGTGGTATATAATACCACTCACATTTCACAGCACCTTTAGCATGATATGAGATCAAAACTAGTACAATTTTTCAAAAATATCTTGATAATTGTTCTATAATTAGGTTTAATGTTAGTTAGTAATCTTCTACAAAGGAAGATATGTCAGTAGTTTGTTCTAACAGTTCTTCATTTTAACTTTCCACAATGTAATCTCATAATTATAAGGAGAAATGTTTCTGCATTGTTCATAGTGCTCTCATACTTAATAAGTAAAATTATAATATAATATTTGGATTCCAAGCTTGATATTAAATAGACCAATTAAACTAATTCTTGAACATTTGTGGATAATCTGATTAATATTCTGAAATACATTAAAGAATTATTCTCATTTAAGGTTGACAGATCATATATACTACCTAACCAAGAAGAGAGTCATGTTAATAGGCACTTTTATATTTAATGTTTAATATCACTTTAAATCTTAAATTCATATTTTAAATTCATCCTCCTGGCATGCTAATCAGAATTTTATTCTCATGAGAGGAAAGTAATTTTTCTATAAAGAGAATAGTTTAAATAAACTTTTATGAGGTGAATGTGCCTTTTTGAAAGATTTTTCTCTATTTAAACTTTTTACTTTCACATAAAAATTACTTAATTGTTTTTAGAAAGCTTACAGAGCCAAGTATTTTTTTTTAAGTTTTTTTGTAAGGCAATGGGTTTAAGTGGCTTGCCCAAGGCCACACACCTAGGTAATTATTAAGTGTCTGAGGTCAGATTTGAACTCAGGTACTCCTGACTCCAGGGCTGGTGCTCTATGCACTATGCCACCTAGCCACCCCAAAACCAATATTTTCTTTACAGAATCTCT
This sequence comes from Macrotis lagotis, assembly GCF_037893015.1. Taxonomy (NCBI): domain Eukaryota; kingdom Metazoa; phylum Chordata; class Mammalia; order Peramelemorphia; family Peramelidae; genus Macrotis; species Macrotis lagotis. Next base: position 270,244,102 of record NC_133661.1, on the reverse strand, counting down.
CATATAAGGGTAAGGGTGGGGCTGGGGAAAATGTTTCTATTTTTTTTTTTCTGACTAGGCAGCAGTTTCAGTAATGCTGTCTGTTAACCACATTTAGGAATAAAATGGAAATTGAGTATAATAGAAGAAACTCTCAGATAGAAGCCCATTTTCTGAGTGAATGCCAAAAAGTCACAAGCAAATATGAAGACTCCTTAATAAACCTGAAAGATTCCTATCAGCAAGAGCTGAAGGACCTGATGGAACAGCAATTTGAGGAAAAATCCAAGTGGGAATTTGAAAAGGATGAACTCATCCAGGAGTATGCTGAAGCACAAGAACAACTTAAAGAGACATTAAAACATGAGAAAGCAAACTTTCTTATTCTGACAAGAGAGCAAGAGATACTAGAGAAAAAATATAAAGAACATTTAATCAGCTTAGTCGCTGAGAAACAACAGCTGCAAAATGACCTAGAGGAACTAAGGAATATGTCTGAAAGCCAACAAAATCAGTTGTCCAAGCAAATATTTGAACTCAAGAATAGTCATGATAAAGAATTTAAAGACAGAGAACATTTCATGTCTCAGATGGATGATACAGGAAGGCCAGATAGGCAGAAACCTTCAGAGCAAGAGATTAAGTGTGAGTATGAAAAGGAAGACATGGCTTCTCAATTTCTAACAGTGGAGGACTTCAACAAAGAAACTTGTGAGCAAGCAGACAGAGAGAAGGTTGAACTAAGCTTAGAAATCTCTAGACTTCAGAATGAGATAAAGGAATTGCAGCATGGAATGCTTACCAAACCTCAGAGTAGCTGCCAGGTAGCAGCAAGTGAAAATGTAGACCTGGCCAGTGAGATGTCACTGCTTCAGCAAGGTACACAACTTTTGGAAGAAAATGGTGATATTCTTATAAATCTGCAACGGGCTCATGAGAGGGCAGTGAAGGAAAATGTGAAAATGGCTGCTGAAATTATCAGGTTACATCAGAGACTACAAAAATTAGATCCAGAGTCAGTGACATTTGTATCTTTAGAGGAATCAAATGAGGATTTATTCAGAACTTCAGTGGAACAAATAGAAACACTTTCATCACAAAAAAGAATAAAACAAGTAGAAAGCATTATTACCCATAGTCTTTTTGAATCACCAGAAGACAGTGCTCAAGAAGTAGAAAAGATAGAAATAAGTTCTTTTCAAACACTGGAAACTAAAATGCAGGAGTCTTTGGGATCATTAGAAAGTTTTTCTGAGTTTGAGAATAATGAAGTAACAAGTACTGAAAGTTTGGACCTAATGAATAAGTTTCCTCATCTTCCAGATAGATTGAAAGTTTTGCACACAGAATGTGATCTAGTTTCTGAAAATAAACAGGATTTAATTTTTGATGTTTCTATTCCAAAAAAGAAAGTAAAGCTACTTGAGAGTAACCCTGAGGCTTATAGGATGTTGTATGAGGATGCCAATAGGGAAAATTACTGTCTTCAGGAAGAACTCAAAATGATAGAAGCACAATATGAAAATGAAATGGAAAATAACAGAAATCTCACTTCAGAAGTTTTCAGATTACAGACTAAGCTAAAGAAACTTGAGAAAGTAACTGAAGCATTCATCAGGATTAAACAGAGCTATGATCAAGTTAAAATTGAAAATGAAGACCTGAAGACACTAGTTTTAAAACTTGAGGAAAAGACTGAGAAACTCCAGGAAAGATCAGTGGAACAGTGTGAGTGTTTCTCATTAAGTGAAATTGGTTTAGACGATCAAGAACAAAAAGTTGAAAAAAAGATACTAGAACAAAATAAAAGACTGGATCAAGGGGGTAAAAATTTTGTAAATATGAAGTCTGTTTTAAAAGAATGTAATCAAGAAAACCTGGCCTGTAGGCAAGATGACACATGGCTCCTAGAAAAAACAAAAGTATCAGAGGATTTTTGGCTTCAGGAAAAGATGAACCCTGAAGAAAAGTCAACTGGACAGGTCCAGCTTAAAAAAATTGAGGAAAATGCTGTGTTCTCAGATCTTCAAGGGAAATATCACCATAATGACATAAGAATAGCAGAATTAGAATCGGAGAAAAACAAGTTACAAGAGCTTACCAGGCAATTAAGAGAAAAAGTAACCAATTTAGTTAAGCAAAAACATGCACCTTCTCATGGAGAAAAAGAGGAGGAACTGAAGTCAATGATGTATGACTTACAAAGCACTTGCAGTGAGATGCAGCACAAAGTTGAACTGCTGAGGTAATGTATGCCTATAAATTCTTTATGGAGCCTGGCTATAACTCCCTTAACTTCTGCTGCTTGTTGTGCTTAGGGAAACTAATCTGTTAAACCTTTGAGAAGCCAGAGTTAGCAATGCTGATTCCATTTAGTTCTGTATTAACAAGTAGAGTTACCTTTCTTAGAAGAAAATCTCTTGATTCCATTTCTTCTTTTGTATAACCAATTAATCTAATATGATATATAAAAAGTCACAAGTTTTATTTTTGCTATTTTAATTATCTATATTTGAATAGGCAAGAAATCATACTAAAACAATTCCCAAGTAACACACTGTGAACCATTCTATTTGACTTTTAGAATTTTTGCACAGGATGTTTAATGAAGCATGTTTTAGGATGTTTGTTTTTTTGCAAGGCAATGAGATTAAGTGACTTGCCCAGGGTCACACAGCTAGGTAATTATCGAGTGTCTGAGATCAGATTTGAACAGATCCTCCTGACTCCAGGGCCACTGCACCACCTAACTGCCTCATGAAGCATATTTTAGAATAACTTTTGTATATCATTAAGTTGTCACAAGTAAGACTTCTTAAGACTAAGCCAGGATGAATACATGCTTCTTGATTTTTAACTTTATGATCATTTTGGTTTCAGTCAATTTGGTTGATCTCTTTTAAAGTAAACATTAAGAAATATTACCTTTTATCAAAGAAATCTTAATCTTAGTTTGGGGAGGGAGGGACTATCAATATCTAGAAATAAATATTCCTATGTATTTATGAGAATAAATACAAATATAAAACTGAATGGAACCATTACACATTTAAATTATATGGAATAAAATTTTATAGTAAAATGTTTTCCTTAAAAGTGATTTTTTGGCAGTGTTGCCTTAAATGACTCACATCCCAGTCCTGAATGTAAAACTTCCTATTCCCTTCCCTTTCCATTATGTTACTAGATTTTCATATTCTTATCTCTCTCTCTCTCTCTCTCTCTCTCTCTCTCTCTCTCTCTCTCACACACACACACACACACACACACACACACACAACACACACACACACACAGACACACACCGCATTTGATTGCCATTTTTAGCCCTATGTTTCAAGTTTTCTCAGCTCACTTTTTCTTAATGTATTTTTCATGGATGCTATTGGTTCCTGCTAAAGTCAATATGTAAGTAAAAGGAATGCAGGTTTGTTTTTTCAAGACTTTAGGACATTTACTTTTTTGGAAATGTCTTTTTTTATCCCTTCGGTTTTTGCAAGGCAATGGGGTTAAGTGGCTTGCCCAAGGCCACATGGCTAGGTAATTATTAAATGTCTGAGACAGAATTTGAACCCGGTACTCCTGACTCCAAGGCCGGTGCTTTATCTACTATGCCACCTAGCCACCCCCGGAAATGTCTAAGAATGTTTTCTAAAAATGCCAGATGATTGCTTCTTTTTACTTCTATTTATGTGTCTGTTCTTTAGACAGGAGTCTGAAAAATTTCAAGAAGAAAATTCTATTTTAAGAAAGGAAAATAACACTTTAAATGAAGAAGATAGCATTTCTTACCTAAAATTAAGGGAATTAAAGGGATCTCAAGAAGAAATATGGTAAGAATTTAAGTATTTTTGTACACTCATTATACTTACCCAGACATTTAGGAGATTATTACAAGAACTAAAACTTATTGTGATTTTAAAAGTTCTAATTTACTTTCCAATGTAATTTTAGGAAAAAAATAGAGACTGTAAGAAAGGAAAAAAATGCTATACAGAAGATGGTTGAAAACTTTAAAAAGCAGGTAAATGGATTTTGAATATTCTTCTATTTCAATTTTTCTTGACTTAGAAAACTTCTCTTTCTGTTAGAAATGACCATATTTAAATAGCCCCATACTATTTTTGTTTAGATTTATATGTAACTCTTGTCAGTGTCACAGTCTAATAAGGGCTCTAAGATAGGTGTCCTATATTGCCTTCTGTTCTCTTCAGTCTATAAAAGATCTTCAGACCCTGAATAATTAATGAATATTTAAGGATGGTGAAAACTTGACACTGGGGATCTCACATTTATAAAAGAAAGTATCTTGTTACTTCAAGTTGATAACTTTGTCTAAAAGCAGATAATTAGAGAAGAGCCCGATAAACAAAGACTGTAAAATCAATTATATACCATTACTCAGAATCAAGATTTAATAAAAATGAATATACAGGAAACCCCTAACCTCATATTCTCACAATGCCTAACTGTAATAGAAAAGTCTTTCAAGAAATATAGAGGATTGGGGTGAGCAGCAGAAAGTTCCATGGTATTACAGCTATTCTTTAGGAGAAATGGACAAAGTAGCTTCAAACAACTCAATTTCCATTTTCACTAGGTTTCAGAATTAAAAGTCAAAAATCAGCAACTGGATTTGGAAAATGCAGAACTTAGCCAAAAGAAGATTCAAAATGAAGCAGACCTTCAGTATCTTCACCAACATTTAGCACAAATCCTAGGTCAGAAAGAAAAAGAGATAGGAAACTGTACATTGGAAGAATGGGGAAAAGAAAGTTCAAAACTGAATGAGGAGCTAGATCATTGTAAAATAAAGGTATGATATGGGGTAACTATAAGTTTTTTACAACATTTTTTAAAGTTTATAATAATAATTCAATACATTTATTGTGTGACTTTAACTTTCTTCTACAAGAACATGAGAATCTCTGTTCCATATAACATTTCTGAAAGGCATATACTATATTAAAAACTGTAGTAATAGCATTTAATCTGTATTTATCACCTTTTTTGAATTTTACTTCTACTTTTTTCCTTTTCTTTTTTTTATTATTTGAATTTTACAATTCTCTCCCCATCTTACTTCCCTCCTCTTGCCCCAACAGAAAGCAATCTGTCAGTCTTTACTTTGTTTCCATGTTGTACATTGATCCAAATTGAATGTGATGAGGGAGAAATCATATCCTTAAGGAAGAGACAAAAAGTCTAAGAGATAACAAGATCAGACAATAAGATATCTGCTTTTTCTAAATTAAAGGGAATAGTCCATCTAGATACAGATGACACTCTACTTTGCAGACAGCCCAAAATTGTTCCCGATTGTTACACTGATGGAATGAGCAAGTCCTTCAGGGTTGATTGTCAGCAGCCCCATGTTGCTGTTAGGGTATACAGTGTTTTTCTGGTTCTGCTCATCTCACTCAGTATCAGTTCATGCAAATCCCTCCAGGTTTCCCTGAAATCCCATCCCTCCTGGTTTCTAATAGAACAATAGTGTTCCATGACATACATATACCACAGTTTGCTAAGCCACTCCCCAATTGAAGGACATTTACTGGATTTCCAATTCTTTGCCACCACAAACAGGGCTGCTATAAATATTTTTGTACAAGTAATGTTTTTGCCCTTTTCCCTCATCTCTTCAGGGTATAGACCCAGTAGTGGCATTGCTGGGTCAAAGGGCATACATATTTTTGTTGCCCTTTGGGCATAGTTCCAAATAGCTCTCCAGAAGGGTTGGATGAGTTCACAGCTCCACCAACAGTGTAATAGTGTCCCAGATTTCCCATAACTCTTCCAACAATGATCATTATCCTTTCTGGACATATTGGCCAGTCTGAGAGGTGTAAGGTGGTACCTCAGAAAAGCATTAGTTTGCATTTCTCTAATAATTAATGATTTAGAGCAATTTTTCATATGACTATGGATTGCTTTAATCTCCTCATCTGTAAATTACCTTTGCATATCCTTTGACCATTTGCCAATTGGGGAATGGCTTTTTGTTTTAAAAATATGACTCAGTTCTCTATATATTTTAGAAATGAGTCTTTTGTCAGAATCATTAGTTGTAAAGATTATTTCACAATTTACTACATTTCTTTTGATCTTGGTTACAGTGGTTTTATCTGCAATATAATCGAAATCATCTAGTTGGTTTTTGGTGATGTTCTCCAACTCTTCCTTAGTCATAAACTGCTCCCCTTTCCATAGATCTGACAAGTAAACTAGTCCTTGATCTTCTAATTTGCTTGTAGTATTGTTTTTATGTCTAAATCCTGTAGCCATTTGGATCTTATCTTGGTAAAGGGTGTGAGGTGTTGGTCTACTCTAAGTTTCTTCCATACTAACTTCCAATTTTCTCAGCAATTTTTATCAAAAAGAGAGTTTTTATCCCAATAGCTGGACTCTTTGGGTTTATCAAACAGCAGATTACTATAATCGTCTCCTACTTTTGCACCTAGTCTATTCCACTGGTCTACCACTCTATTTTTTTAGCCAGTACCAAACAGTTTTGATGACTGATGCTTTATAATATAATTTTAGATCAGGTAGGGCTAAGGCCCCTACTTTAGCACTTTTTTTCATTAAGTTCCTGGAAATTCTTGACTTTTTATTTCTCCATATGAATTTACTTACAATTTTTTCTAACTCATTAAAGTACTTTTTTTGGAATTTTGATTGGTAGGGCACTAAACATGTAGTTTAGTTTTGGTAGAATTGTCATCTTCATTATATTAGGTCTACCTATCCATGAGCAGTTGATATTTGCCCAGTTATTTAAATCTGATTTAATTTGTGTGAGAAGTGTTTTATAATTGTTTTCAAAAAGATTCTGAGTCTGTCTTGGCAAATAGGCTCCCAAATATTTTATATTGTCTTAGGTTACTTTGAATGGGATTTCTCTTTCTAGCTCTTCCTGCTGTATCTTGCTAGACATATATAGAAAAGTTGAGGATTTATGAGGGTTTATTTTATAACCTGAAACTTTGCTAAAATTGCTAACTGTTTCCAGTAGTCTTTTGGATGATTTCTTGGGATTCTCTAGGTATACCATCATGTAATCTGCAAAGAGTGAGAGTTTTGTTTCTTCCTTCCCAATTCTAATTCCTTCAATTTCTTTTTCTTCTCTAATTGCTGAAGCTAACATTTCTAATACGATATTGAATAATAGTGGTGATAATGGGCACCCTTGTTTCACCCTTGATCTTATGTGGAATGCCTTTAGCTTCTCCCCATTGAATATAATGCTTGTTGATGGTTTCAAATAGATACTGCTAACTATTCTAAGGAACAGTCCATTTATTCCTACATTCTCTAGTGTTTTTAGTAGGAATAGATGTTGTATTTTTGTCAAAAGCTTTTTCAGCATCTATTGATATGATGATGTAATTTCTGATATGTTTGTTGTTGATATAATTGAGTATAGTAACAGTTTTCCTAATATTGAACCAACCCTGCATTGCTGGGATAAATCCTACTTGATCATAATGTATCATCCTAGTGATAACTTGTTGTAATTGTTTTGCTAAGTTTTTATTTAAGATTTTTGACATCTATATTCATCAAGGAGATAGGTCTATAATTTTCTTTCTCTGTTTTAACTCTTCCTGGTTCAGGTAACAGCACCATATTGGTTTCATAGAAAGAGTTAGGCAGAGTTCCATCTTTCCCTATTTTTCCAAAGAGTTCATATAGAATTGGAACCAATTGTTCCTTAAATGTTTGGTAGTTGGGACGGGTAGGTGGCGTAGTGGATAAAGCACTGGCCTTGGAGTCAGGAGTACCTGGGTTCAAATCTGGTCTCAGACACTTAATAATTACCTAGCTGTGTGGTCTTGGGCAAGCCACTTAACCCTGTTCACCTTGCAAAAACCTAAAAAAAAGAGTTTAAAAATGTTAGGTATAATTCTCTTGTGAATCCAACAGGCCCTGGAGATAGGGAGATCAATGATGGCTTGTTGAATTTCTTTTTCTGAGACAGGGTTGTTTAGTTATTTAATCTCCTCTTCATTTCACCTGGGCAACTTATATTTTTGTAAATAGTAATCCATTTCACTTAGATTGTCAAATTTATTGGCATAGAGTTCGGCAAAATAATTCCAAATTATTACTTCCATTTCCTCCTCATTGATGGTGAGTTAACCTTTTTCATTTATGATAGAAGCAATTTGGTTTTTTCCTATCTTTTTTTTAATCAAATTGAGCAGAGGTTTATCAATTTTATTGTTTTTTTCATAATACCAACTTTTGGTTTTCTTTATTAATTCAATAGGTTTTTGCTTTCAATTTTATCAATTTCTCCTTTAATTTTTAGAATTTCTAATTTGGTATTTAATTGGGGATTTTTAATTTGTTCTTTCTCTTAGTTTTTTAGTTGCATGTTTAGTTCATTGGTTTCCTCTTTCTCCAATTTATTCATCTAAGCATTTAAAGTTATAATATATCCCCTGAGAGCCGCTTTGAATGAATCCCACAGGTTTTCTTATGTGGTTTCATTATTGTCATTATCTAGGATAAAATGGCTAATTCTTTCTATAATTTGTTTTGTGGTCCACTCATTCTTTAAAATGAGGTTATTCAGTTTCCAATTGGTTCTGGGTCTGTATTTCCTGGGACCAATATTGCATATGACTTTTATTGCATTGTGATCTGAGAAAGATGTATTCACTGTTTCTGTCTTTCTGCAGTTGATCATTAGATTTTTATGTCCTAGTACGTGGTCAGTTTTTGTATAATTTCCATGTACTGCAGAGAAAAAGGTATATTCCTTTCTATCCCCATTCGATTTCCTCCATAAGTCTACCATATCTGGTTTTTCTAACAATCTATTTACCTCCTTAATGGCTTTCTTGTTTATTTTATGATTCGAATTACCTAGATCTGAGAGCTGGAGGTTGAGTTCTCCCACTAGTAGAGTTTTGCTGTCTATGTCTTCCTGTAGTTCTTTCAGCTTCTCCTCTAAGAATTTGGATGCTATCCCACTAGGTGCATACTTATTCAGTACTGAAATAACTCTATTGTCTATGGTACCTTATAGGAGGATAGTTTCCTTCTTTTTACCTCTTTTAATGCTATCTATTTTTGCTGCTGCTTTGTCTGAGATAAGGATTGCTACCCCTGATTTTTTTACTTAAGCTGAAGCAAATATATTTTATTCCAACCTTTTACCTTTACTCTATATGTATCTCTCTTCTTCAAATGAGTTTCTTGTAAGCAGCATATTGTAGGATTCTGGTTTTTAATCCACTATCCACTCTGCTATTCACTTACGTTTTAAGGGAGAGTTCATCCCATTCACATTCAAAGTTATGATTACTAATTTTTTATTGCCCTCCATGCTATCTTCCCTCTGTTTGTATTTTCCCCTTTCCCCCCTTTATCCATATTCCCCAGTATTTTGTTTCTGAATCCTTCAGTGTGTTTGTCCTCCCATATCACCCCTCCCCTTTCTTTCCCCTTTCCTTTTTTTCCCTTTTCCCCTTCCCTTCCTTTTGTTAGTTCCCTTTTTTCCCCCATTTCCCCCTCCCTTTCCCCTTTTAATACTTGAAAGGTTAGATTTTTTTTAAGTTAACTAAGTATGTATAAGATGACTTTAAGCCAAGTCTGATGAGAAGAAGATTCAGGTTTTTCTCATCTCCTCCCTTCTTCCCTTCTTTTACCATAGGTATTTTGTACCTCTTAGTGTAATGAGGTTTACCCCCATTCAATTCCCTCCTCCTGTCTCCTTCCTATCCCCCTTTTTAAGGAGGTAGTGTTTTTTAGATCATTCTGAGTCAGAAAATTCTGAGTATCTGTCACTTCTGGCTAAGTACGTTCTATCTAATAGAGTTAAAATTCTTGAGAGTTATTAGAGTGTTTTTCCCAAGTGGGGCTAAAGCCAGTTACATCCCATTGGATAGCAGTCTCATGGATAGGTCATGAATGTCCATCACTTCTGGCTAGGTATATTCTCTCTGTGAGAGTTACAATTCTCAAGATTTATGAGAATCTTTTCCCCCATGCTGGGATATAGCCAGTTTCAACTTATTGCATAGCAGTTTTTTTCTTTTACCGCCCCCCCCCTTTTATTTTTTTTACCTTTTCATGTGTTTCTTTAACCTCCTGTTTGATGTCCAAATTTTCTATTTAGCTCTGGTCTTTTCATCAGAAATTTTTGGAATTCTTCCCTTTCGTTAAATGTCCATCTTTTTCCCTTGAAGAGAAGGCTCAGCTTTGCAGGAAAGTAGATTCTTGGCTGCATTCCAAGCTCCCGTGCTCTTCTAAATATCTCGTTCCAGGCCCTTCGATCCCTTAAAGTTGATGCAGCCAGGTCCTGCATGATCCTTACTGTGGCTCCTTGATATTTAAATTGTTTCTTTCTAGCTGCTTGTGGGATTTTCTTTTTCATCTGGTAGTTCTGGAATTTGGCCACAACATTCCTTGGTGTTTTCATTTTAGGATCTTTTTCTGGAGGGGATCTATGTATTCTTTCAATAACTACTTTGTCCTCTGGTTCCATGATATCAGGGCAGTTTTCCATTACTAGATCCTATAATATCAAGTCCAGGCTTTTTTCTCTTCATTGTTTTCAGGAAGTCCAATAATTCTCAGGTTGCCCCTCCTCAACCTGTTCTCGAGGTGTCAGTGGTTTTGCTGATGAGGTATTTTACATTTTCTTCTATTTTTTTTCCTATTTTTTTGATTTTGTTTAACTGACTCTTGCTGTCTCATGGAGTCATTAGTTTCTGCAGACTGCATTCTTTTTTTTGGGAGGAGTTTTCTTCATTAACCTTTTGCAACTCCTTTTCCAATTGGTCAATTCTACTTTTGAAAGAGCTTTCCATTTGACCAATTTAGGTTTTGAGAGAATTGTTTTCTTTTTGCATTTGCCCAATTGAGGACCTGAAAGATTTAATCTCATTTTGTATTTGTCCAATTGTATTTTCTAAGGATTTGTTTTCTTGATGCAAGGTATTAATTGTCTCTCCCAAATTTTCCAGTTGATTTTTAAACTCCTTCCTTATTTCTTCAAGGAAGACTTTCTGTGCTGAAGACTAGATTGTATTTTCCTCAGAGGTTCTATGTCTCTCTGAGTTAGGGTCTTTTCCTTCCAGGAAATTTTCTATGGATCCAGCTTTCCATTGACCCTTTTTCATTTTACTAAGACCTTGAGTTGGGGAGGGGCTGGTTCACAGGGGCTTGGGATCAGTAGAGGTTTTCCTCACTGTGTGCAATTTCTCTGGCTGGCCAGTAGGACGTTCTGGTTGCTTTCTCTGGAGTGTCTGTGACCTTGATTGAGGCCTTCTCCCTCAGCTTGAAGGGAGGGGTTGGAGCTATTGAATCCTTTTGCCTTCAATCAATGGTGGGCTTTACCCTGGGGTGAGATCATTTCTCTCCCTATTGTCAGCTGAGCTGGTTCTTCTGCTCACACACCTGTGCTTGAGGCAGAAGTAGTCTTGTATTGTTTGTTCTGGGAAGAGGCCTCAGCCATAATGGAGGTGTGGACTCAGAGTTAATCAGACCAGAGGAGCCCAGGGATGATGTCCGCAGCTGTCCTGCACCCGAACTCTCCCCCATCTCTGTTGGCAAGCTCCAGAATGTCAGCGCCAACACCAGTGCCTCTGCTCCCTAGTTGACTCAAGCCCCTGCCTTCTAGCCCCACTGCTGATGCAGCAGGTCCAGCTCTTGGGCCCTCAGACTTCCAAGCTCCAATTCAGCCACTAATCTGGCTGATACAGGGCTGATCGGCCCTCTGCACCTAGATTCACTCGCCCGAATTCGTGCAATGCTGCTGCAGGAGACAAATCCTGAGGTAGCTGTTCTTTCTCCTGGCTTTTCTTTCTGGGTTTTGTGGGTCGGATTTCTGTTAAGAGGTTTATTTCATATGATAGATGTGGAAAGATCAGGAGACTTTAGAACTGTGCCTGTCTTTTCTCCGCCATGTTGGCCAGAAGTCTCCTTCCACTTTTTTTTTTTTTGCAAGGCAAATGGGGTTAAGTGGCTTGCCCAAGGCCACACAGCTAGGTAATTATTCAGTGTCTGAGATCAGATCTGAACCCAGGTACTCCTGACTCTAGGGCCGGTGCTTTATCCACTATGCCACCTAGCTGCCCCTATCCTTCTACGTTTTTAGAAAGATTTTTTATTTCTTTTGAATTTTACATTTTTTCCCCTAATCTTGCCTCTTTCCCCCCTACCCCCCCACAGAAGGCAGTCTGTTAATCTTTACATTGTTTCCATGGTATGCATTGATCTAAGTTGAATGTACTGAACTGTAAGTTTTTTAGTTACAGTCTCTAGTTTGTTCTATGCATGAAGAGATTTTCAATGGTTTTATATAAAATAAAAGGAATACTATTGAAAAATGATTCAAGAAGTTGAATGTGGTATAATGTTTGAGAAGACCATAAGAACTAAAGCTGGAATCAATCAATTAGCATTATTACATATAACAAATATATTTTTATAACTGAGCACTTTTTATGTACTAGGTGCTTTGACAAGTCCCAGGGATACAGATATTAAAATGAGATTCTGCATTAAGGAGCTTGCATTTTAATAGCAATATTCAACTTGTTCACTCTTAAGTAAGTAAAGAATATGATTGTTCTTCATCCTCAAAGGGGACTAAAATAACATCACTATATTGAGGTCAAGTTAAAATAGGTTTTACTATGGCTGATTAGACAAATAGAAGCTTGGAATGCTCTACCACAGTTTGGGCAGAAATAGTTCATATGAACTTTTAGAGTCTAAATTTGAGCATCTCACATTCCTTTTGAGCTGCTGCAATTCTCCTTTGTCCATAGAGGATAGTACCTTCTTGGATGTGGTCATCCCATAGTAGGAGATTCTTGGATGTGGTCATCTCATGGTAGGAGATTCTATGTCATTGTCTCCCATGGCTCCCAGAGTTCTTCAGAGAGACCTTGAAAGTGTTCCTGTATAACTTCTTCTGAACTTCCATGTGAGAACGTGGCACTCAGACTCTGAAATAGAGACAATGCTTGGCTGTTCAGTGCAAGACTTTTCAAGATAATCTTTGAGACAACCACTTGGAAGTGGTTGAATTCCCTGGCATACTGACTAGGTTTCATAAGTATACAACAATGAGAACAAGACAAGGTTCTGTACACCTTCAGTTTGGTAGACAGTCTAATACCTCTCTCTCCTACACTTTCCTTCTGAGCCTCCCAAACATTGATCTAGCTCTAGAAATGAATGCATCAACCTCATCAAATATGTATACATTCCTAGAAAGTATACTGCCAAAGGAAGTAAACCAATCCACAGTGTTTAAATTTTCTCCATTTGCTGTAACTGATGTTTCCATTTATGGTTAGTGTGGTGCTGGCTGGTAGAGTATTTTCTTCATGTAAGTAGGCCAAAATTAGCAAAAGCAGCAGAGATTCTATCCATTCTGTTGTATATCAGAGACCATCTGCAAATAAAAAGTTACACAGCAACTCTCCCTTCACTTTAGTCAAGTTAAATAATTTACAATCAGTATGCTAGTTGATCTTGATGCTGTTTTTGTCCAACATTGCCAAAAACATCATGCTCAAAAGCATAGGAGCAAGCATTTAGCCTGCTTCATTCCATTGGTGACTTGAAAAGCACAGGAGTGTTGTCCATGATCCATGAAACTGATGGGATGATGCCACTAATCTGCATTTCTTTCTTTCTTTTTTTTGTTTTTGCTTTTACAAGGCAATGGGATTAAGAAACTTGCCCAAAGTTACATAGCTAAGTAAATATTAAGAGTCTGAAGCCAGATTCAAACCTGGTCCCTCTGACTTCAGGGCTGGTGTGCCACCTATCAGCTATCCCCTATCAGCATTTCTTTGAAATAGATTCTTTTTTTTTTAGGTTTTTTTTTTTTTTTGCAAGGCAAATGGTGTTAAGTGGCTTGCCCAAGGCCACACAGCTAGGTAATTATTAAGTGTCTGAGACTGGATATGAACCCAGGTACTCCTGACTCCAGGGCAGGTGCTTTTTCCACTGTGCCACCTAGCCGCCCCTTGAAATAGATTCTTATGAATCTTGTGAAGAATGCTTGTAACTTCTGTCTTCATCTATAAGATTTTCAAAGAAGCCTCAGATCCAACCTGTCTACCTGTCACCTCTTTAGTCTTTCTGCCTCTCAGGTAGTTTTCATTAACCATGGATCTAGGACCCTGGCCTTTGTCTGTCCAAGGCCTTCTTTATGGTCTGAAAACTCTTCCTGGATCAGAGCCACTCCAATTTGCCAGTTCCTAACTGCTATCCAGATTCCCAGGTCTTACTTATTGACAGTCCTCCTGAACTTCAGGAGATTCATTATTTATTTTTTTGTTTGTTTGTTTATTTATTTTTAGTTTTTGCTAGGCAATAGGGTTAAGTGGCTTGCCCAAGGCCACACAGCTAGGTAATTATTAAGTGTCTGAGGCTGGATTTGAACTCAGGTACTCCTGACTCCAGGTCTGGCGCTCTATCCACTGCACCACCTAGCTGCCCCCAGGAGATTCATTATTAACACCTCCTACAGTTTGGTAATGAAGGAGGATCTTGAACAGTCTAATTACTTCTTTTTTAATGGACTTCTTTTCAGCCACCGATAATCTGAATTAATTCCTCAGTGATTATCATATTCCCACCTCATTAATATTTTTTCCATCCTAGTGATTTTTGAACCCCTGCCTCTCATGGTTAGTCCCCATGACCTTCTTCCTTCTCCTTCATTCTATCCCTTCAATGTCACCCTTCCACTCTGTTTTTTGAAGATCACTTGGCAATACCAGTCACTGAAAGTGTGACTCAGATGACCATATTGTGCAAATGCCAAATGTACATTTGCCTAAAAGACTATTTTAAGGAAAACTCAGTCAAGGCAAGTGCTCACTTGGTGGTCAGAAAAAGTGATACAAGAACACTCTCTCAAGGTCTCTGTGAAGAACTTTGGAACTGATTTAGTGACCGGGGACCTCCCATTATGTTATTCCCGCATCAGAGAAGATGCTATGCTCTCTAAGCAAAGCAGAATTGAAGAAGCCCAAAAGAAATACGATATGTGCAAATTTAGAGAATACACCTCAAATGTTCACATGGACTATTCGTGCTGAAAGTGTAGAAATGATTCTGAGCTTGTATTGGTTTGATTAGTCATAGTCAGATACGTTGTAACTTGACTGTAACTTAGTAATGTTTTTTGTTGGTGCTCTTTGAGAGTGAAGGACAACAATCAGCCAACTCAAGCTTGTTAAAGAAGGTTGGGGCTACTTATACAAAATAGATTAAAGGTATTTTGATATGGGGTGAGAGACCTGACAACTAAGGAAGTCAGTAAATGCCTTCTGAAGCAAGTAAAAGAGACTTTAAAGATTATGTAATTTATTACTTTCCCTTTAAGAATGATGATGTTAAAGATGTTAAGG
Organism: Macrotis lagotis; assembly: GCF_037893015.1. NCBI lineage: Eukaryota > Metazoa > Chordata > Mammalia > Peramelemorphia > Peramelidae > Macrotis > Macrotis lagotis. Next base: position 270,228,731 of record NC_133661.1, on the reverse strand, counting down.
GTCTTGTTGAAGAGCATAAGCAGCAGAATCACCACGCAAATCTAGATTTTCTGACTCTTTTGATTCAGTACTTTTAAAATCTGTTCTGTGCTGCCTTTATATATTGATTCAACCAATATATTTAAATGTTTACCATACCAAAGAACTTGGACAGTCTTTTACTTTTTGTACCTTAGTAATCATTTGGAAAATTACATGGTAGACATATTCAAAAAAAAAGACAAAGAATTCAATCCTAATTCTGCTAATAATTTTTTTTTTGTTTAGAGAAAGTCAAATGATATTGAGGCTCTGTTTATTCAACTATTACAAGAAGATAATAATAACACCATGTTCTAATATATATGAAAGTTCCTAGTACCCTTAAGAGTGTTTTCTGCAAAGTAAGGCATCATCAACTTCAGTTTCTATGTAATGATTAAAGAATGGTATTAATTGTTAGATTTGTATTTCCCAGACATTTTTCTGCTTCACAGACAAATATTGAATAGTCTTAGCATGTTTTTTTTCTGTTCCTAGAATGATTTACATTATCATGTAACATTGTTCTCTTTCAGTCATCTGATTTGGTGTCTTCTCTGGAGACAGAACTGTCCAAAATGAAGATTCAGACTCATGCTGTGGAACAGGAAAATTTCTTTCTCAAAGATGAACTGGAGCAAATGAAGCAAGTAAGGCAACTTGCTGCTTAAATGACTTCGTAGAATAATTTGTGCATTTTTTTCTTTCTATCTCTCATTTTCTTCTTCTTCTCTCTCTCTCTTCCTCTCTCTCTCTCTCTCTCTCTCTCTCTCTCTCTCTCTCTCTCTCTCTCTCTCTCTCTCTCTCCCTCCCTTCTTCCTTCCTTCCTTCCTTCCTTCCTTCCTTCCTTCCTTCCTTCCTTCCTTCCTTCCTTCTTTTCTTCCTCCTTCAATGGTTGCCACTGAATGACCTGACTTTTGACTCAGATGTCTTTTAAGGCAGAAAAAGGTAAAGACATGAGGAAACAACAAAAATTATAAAGGCTGCATGTATTTATTCTTAATTTATCAATTTATTTATTGCTAATGCAAAAATAAATCCCATGCTTAATTCTGCATTTGATTTTTCAAGTTTAAATTTCTCCTTTTTCAGTGACAAAATAATGGGTCCCTGAATTTATCTTAAAAGTTTTATAACTTGTAACTTGGATTAGTGATTTTTCTTCCAACACACCATGTTTCTGTTATGGAAACCCAATAGTATCTGGAAATATAAATCCACTATATGATACTCTTGATCACATTTTACAGATTTTGATTAAGATAGAGTGGAAGTGGACATCAGGAAAACCTGGATTTAAATCCCACCTTAGATAATTACTAACTATGGATAAACCACATGACTTGGATTTGTTTCCTCATCTCCTCTAAGAGCCTATCTAGTTCTCCATCTCTGACACTTTGATCCTTTCATTGGAGGGAGCCCAATGTAATGAAAAAACCCTGGGTACTCTTTTCTGTTTTATCATAATTTTCCAATTTTGCACAAAGGTTTAACTCTTTTAATCCAGGAGGATACTGTTAAGTCAGATATTAGGGACTAGAAAAACATTCTTTAGTGATTATGAATAGGGGATAGAAACAGAACCTGTGATTTCATCGGTAAAGAAAGAGTTCCCGAGTAAAAAAACTGTCTTTACCAAAGATGATTGACACTTTCCCTATAATTTACATTTTTATAAGGTTGCCCAGAGTTTTGAATGGTTAAAGTGACTTGTTTATCATACAGTTAGCATTTGTCAAAGGTGCTACTTGAATTCATGCCATTCTGGCTTCAAGATTGGCTATCCAGTATGCTACATTGCTCCTCACTGCAATTATGTAACCTAGTATATTGAAAACAAACAAGCAGAAATAATATTAACATCTTACCAATGAAAACTAGAGTTTACAATGAACATGAGAAAAACTTGCAAGTTAACTTTTAGTGAAGCAGACAATCTGAATTCCAGGTTCATGTTTCGACAAGCTTGAAAAAACTGGCATGAACTGATGCTAGGTATATTGAGTAGAACCAGGAGAACATTGCACTCATTAGCAGCAACATTGTGAGATGATCAGCTATGACGGACACAGCTCCTCTCAGAAGTTTAGTGATCAAGGACAATTCTTAGAGACCTGTTATGGAAAATGCCATTCATATCCAGAGGATATGTAGTCTGAAGGTAGAGCAAAGTTTTCTATGTTCATTTTAATTTTTTAATTTATTTTAATTTATTTTTATTTTTTAGGTTTTTTGAAAGGTAATGGGATTAAGTGGCTTGCCCAAGGCCACACAGTTAGGTATTTATTAAATGTCTGAGGCTGGATTTGAACTCAGGTACTCCTGACTCTAGGGTTGGTGCGTCACCTAGCCACACCCCCTAAGTTCACTTTTAAAAACTTCTTTTATGTTGTTTCTTTCTCATAATTTTTCCCCCTTAGTTCTAATTCTCCTTTCACAATATGACTAATATGGAAATATGCTAAACCCAAACATAATTGTACCTATATCAGATTGTTCACTGCCTTAGGGAGGAAAAATGAGAGGGAGGGTCCTAGAAAAATTTGAAACTCAAAAGCTTGCAAAAGAACGAATGTTGCAAACTATCTTTGCATGTAATTAGAAAAAAATAAAACAAAAGCTTTGCTTTAAAAATAAAGGGCATGGAATTTGAAAAAATAAAACTAACTTATAGAGAATTATAATTTATGTTATTTCTGCATTCAGAGTCTCTAATTGCCTATCAGATAACTACATTTTCCATTAGTTTGTAGAGATATAGGATTTTATAGCTAGAAAGAATCATGAAAAAGAACATATAAGATTTGGGGTAGGTGGAGGAGAAGGTAAGTGAAGAAACAAATCTAAAAAAGTTAAGTGACTTGTGCATCATATCTGATAATCAATGTTAATCAACAATATAAGTTTCTAGACTACAAGTTCAGTTTACTTGGCATTTTGCCATTAATCGGATATCATATATTTGTCTCTTTTTTCTTCCTTGTGCTTCTTTATAAATAGTACTTTTTTCTCATGTCTCTTGAATTTCATTGTTTATTATATCAATAACTTTATTGTACTGGCTTTTACTTATTAGTACTGTAAGGGAGCAAGATAGTGTTGGATTTAGGTTTGTAAGTAACCATTCTAACATTTTGTCAGGTTCAGAGTCATAAAATTTTAGAGTTGAAAGAAACCTCAGTAACCATCTAGTCCAATATAGTACCAGAATTAAACAGAAGTCTTTTGTTTATATTTTAAGCTATATTTTTGGAAGACTTTTTTTAAAATTGTTTTTTGAATTTTACAATTTTCTCCCCAATCTCACTCCCTCCCCCCCCCCACAGAAGGTAGTCTGATAGTTGGAAGACTTTCTTTAAAAAATGCTTATTAATAACTTTTTTCACTCTCAGTTCAACAGTTTATAGAAACAGACAAGAAATATTTTATGAAAGTTCATTTTAATCTCTAGAGTTTGTATAAACCTGAAATATTATCCATTAAAATATCTTATTTATAATTACCATTTTTAAAAATGCAACTTCATATGCAAAAACATTGCAACTTGCTATGCAATGAAAAGATTTTGTTCTTTCATCTTTTACAGATGCTCAGATATCTGGTTTTCTTTGATTTTCAGAGTAAAATTTCTAGAGTGCTAAGCTATAATGAAAAGCTGTTCAAAGAAAAAGCTCTAGGTAAAAACTAAATAGATTTATTGATAATGTAGTAAGAACATTCTTCCATGTCATAATGAGTGGAATTTTCAGTTACTGTGGAAAGGGTACCTACCCTATTAAACTAATTTCTTCAATTAGCATAAATATTTTGCTACAAAAATTTTTCAGGCACTTCTATATGTCATCAGATCTACTAAATTTATCATTACATTGATTATATATTTGTTAATAGTTATATTCTTATTCTACAAATCACATTCTATAAATCAATGAAAACATCAACAACAGCATCCAGCATTTACATAGTTCTTACTATGTGCCAGAACTATGTGCTTTATAAATTTCATGTCCTTTGATCCTCACAACAACCCTGCAAGATAAGTGTGGTAATTATCCCAATTTTACAGTTAAGGAAACTGAGACAGAAATTTAGTCACTTGCCCAAGACCATATAACCAATAAGTATGTGAGGTAGGATTTGAATTCAGGTCTTCCTAAGTTCTTCCTACCCTTTGGACAGATTGTGAAGGACTTTAAAAGCTAAATGACAGAGTTTATATTTTATCACAGAGGCAACAGGAAGTCCTTGGAGTTTTTGAGAGGGAGAGTGACATGATCAGAATGACACAATGAAAATCCCTTTGAATGGAGTGAGAAAACTAGAGTGGGGGATAGACTTGAAGGAGGGAGAACAATTAGGAGGCCATTGCAGTAATCCAGAGAAGAAATAATGAAAGACTGAAATAAAGTAGTGAATATATAAGGATAAAGAAAGAGTAGCTACAATATAAGTTTTGGAGGTAGAAAACTTGAAATCTGGCAACTACTTTGATTTGTGAGATGAGGAGAATCAGTAGTCAAATATAAACACTGGAAGACTGGAAATGGTGATGCATTTGGCAAAAAATAGGGAAATGTTGAATTTGAAATATCTTAGAAATATTTAGTTAGAAATGTCTAATAAGCAGGATTGAATTTCAGGAGAGGTTAAAGCTATTAGTCAAGATAAGAGATGATAAATCTATGGGAGATGATGAGTTTGCTAAGGAAGATTATTAATGGGAAAAGAAGATAGTCCAGAACATAAATTTATGGAATGGTCACAGTTAGGGAGCATGAATGAATGATAAACCTACAATGAAGACTGAGAAGGAGTACTCAGGTAGGTAGAAGGAAAATATACAGCAAGAAAACTACAAAAAAAGGACAGAGGAGAAGTTTTATATTTAAAAAGAAACCGGGAGGCAGTTTCTCTTTCTTTTTTTATACTTACATTTTCTAATAGTTAACTATTTTCATATGCATAATAGACTTTAAATTTGAGGTAAGTTAACCTTTTGTTTTGTTTTACCCTTCCTGCATTATTCCTTTTCCTATAATAGTTGGCAAAATTAAGCCTTCTAGAGAACAAAATTGCAACTATGAAGCTAGAACAGAAGTCTTGGGAGGACCAGAGTGAAACACTGAAATCACAGCTTGCAGCTTCCCATGAAAAGGTAAAGATTTATTACTTTTCCCCTACTTGTTACTTCATCTTTTACATACATATATATATATATATAAATATATCTTTCTAAATTGATATATAGTTTCATTTTATTGACTAAAAAGAAGCAATGTAGATAGGTCTACTTAAATAATACATATTGACATAATATTATTGTTGACACAATAATACTTCCCATGAAAAAAGCTTAATGACATATTTTTTTTCCTAGATTTTGCAAGGGAATGGGGTTAAGTGGCTTGCCTAAAGCCACACAGCTAGATAATTATTAAGTGTCTGAGGTTGGATTTGAACCCAGGTACTCCTGACTCCAAAGCCGGTGCTCTATCCACTGCGCCACCTAGCTGCCCCTTTAATTACATATTTTTAAATTCAGTGACCTATTTATTTTAAGCAATATTTGACATGGTTATAGTACAATGAAAGAACTTAAAACCTCCTCCTTCAAAATTTCTTATCCTAGGGATCTTGCTTATCATAATAGAGTATATATACAGAGTATACATATTATATGTGTGTGTGTGTGTGTGATGTGCTCTAATTTGAATTTCTAGTCAGTAAGGATGGTTTACAGTATAAATTTATGCTACTTATACTTTCTTTGAAGCTCTCTCTCTTGGCACTCAGGTTAAAAATGTAATTAATTAATTTGAAATATTATATACAAATATTTTAATGTGAAATCTATTTATTAGGTAGTAAACAAAATATATGATAGCTATTGTTACCAGTGAATCAATTTAACTCTGAATTCAGCCAATAGATTCTCAAAACTATCAAATATTTGCTTGCTATATGTTATAACATAATTTTTCAAGAAGATGGAGTTAATTAGCAAAAGTTATATATTATCATTTCAAAGATTATTATCATTGGTTATATTTCTAGTTTCAACCTTTCCCATGAGAATCATATCATATTTTCAATTCCAGGTATACATCTCCACCTGAATAGTTCTGCCACTTGGATGCTTCATTATCTTTACCCAAAATCTACTCCTCATGATTTCCCTCTTTCTATTAAAAACATTGCTTAATGGACAGCTAGGTGGCGCAGTGGATAGAGCACTGGCCCTGGAGTCAGGAGTACCTGGGTTCAAATCCGGTCTCAGACATTTAATAATTACCTAGCTGTGTGGCCTTGGGCAAGCCACTTAACCCCATTTGCCTTGCAAAAAATAAAAAATAAAAAAAATAAAAACATTGCTTAAAAATGTCAAAATTTGTTTTTTCTCCTCCCTTTCCCTTTATATTTAATCAATTGCCAACTAATATCATTTCTACTTTCACTTCACCCCCTTCCTTTGTACTCCCTTTGACACCATCCTAATTCAGATCTTTTCCTCTCACTTGGGTTGTTGCAATAGCTACCTAACAGGTGTCTAACTCATTCTTTTCCTGCATGGTATTGCCAAATTAATTTCCATCCTATATAGCATAATCACAGATCCAGCCCCTGCTCAAAAATTATCTTTGGCTCCTCATTGCCTACTGAGTAAAGTCTAGCTTCTTTTTCTTGGAACATAGACTCTCCTCATTATGGTTTTCTAATTTTATGTCATATTACACTCCTTGATCTCTGTTCCAGCAAGACTATTCATCATTCCTCCACTTATATTCCATGCTTTTCTGCCTGAATATTTGTATGGAGTTTACTTTGACCAGAATAACCTTTCTATCTATTGAATTTAATCTATATTTCAAGACCCACTTCAAATTCTACTTTGTTGATAAAGCCTTTCCTGATAACTCCCTGTAGCTAAAGATGATCTCTCCCTTTGCTGAACTTCTTAATATTTTTAATATTTCAGTACATTTAAATGTTTCTTGAGAGAGGTGATACCGTGTTATATCTTAATATTAGTTCAAGTGCCTTTAATGTTGTAAATGCTCAATATGTATTTAATTGATTACAATTTTGAATCTATAATAGATCAAGGTTGGCAATCCTACCAGACAGCTGAACAATTTTTTGTAATGTTTTGCTCCATAGATTCAACATGTTATTATCATTAAAAATCATTTATCGGGGTGGCTAGGTGGTGCAGTGGATAGAGCACTGTCCCTGGAGTCAGGAGTACCTGGGTTCAAATCCGGTCTCAGACACTTAACAATTACCTAGCTGTGTGGCCTTGGGCAAGCCACTTAACCCCATTTGCCTTGCAAAAAAAATCTAAAAAAAAGTCATGTATCACCTAATTATGTATAGTATCATCTAAACACTACAGAAGGCTGTATCTAATTCTTAACATTGACAGCAAAGTAGAAAAATGTTGATTGAACTGATGATTGAACATTTTAAAGCTACATAAATTACCCTAGTAGCAATCTTGGAATGACTGAAAGACTCAATTAGAAAGTTGATGAGCCACTTTATAAACTTTATAAACTAATATACATTGAGATAGCCTGTTCTGTTTCTGCCTGGGTTATCTGGTTCTGTAGGACAAAAGACTATCCTTTAGGATATCCATCTAGAACATTATGTGTTATGAACCATATTTATATTCAAGTTTTAAGTGTTTATAAAATATTCACTTAGTAACCTATGGAACTGTATTACAATTCCTTTCTTTAGACAGAAAGATAGCCTTGGTCAAATTAGAGCTTATTTCCCAAATTCACTAGATTGTGGCACATTCTTGTCTTCTGCTGAACTAAAAGACAAATTGAAAGTGCTGATTTTATGTAAATATTTCTGAAAGAAATCTACATTCTTTTTTTTTTTTTTTGCAAGGCAAATGGGGTTAAGTGGCTTGCCCAAGGCCACACAGCTAGGTAATTATTAAGTGCCTGAGACCGGATTTGAACCCAGATACTTCTGACTCCAAGGCCAGTGCTTTATCCACTATGCCACCTAGCCGCCCCTGAAATCTACATTCTTAAAAAAGACATTTACATTAACAGAACTTATTGTGCTCTCTTTCTCTCCACACCACCCACCACCAGCTTGTGACCTCTGGGGTAACACATGGCTGTCCCTGATTCCTCACGCATCAACTGTCCTCTCCTGTTTGGGTCTGGCTACCATGTTCTTCCTGTCAGTTCTGGCCAGAATTGCATGTAGCTAACCCTTGCCACTCTGTTCTTCCTCCTGCTCTGGCTGCTCTGTCCTTGACATCACCCCCCCCTTCCCCGCTCCCCCACAATGTTCTTGAACCATGTGTTGGTCACACCCTCTGCCCCGCCTCCTTGCCTTCCCCAAACCTGGGCAATTTCACTTTATATAAATATCTGCACAGCATCATCCCCTTGTATAAAGCAGGAACTGTCTGTATTGTGGAGATGAGGAAGGAATGTGACTACTAATCCTTCCAATTCCATTATATTCATGAGGATATTATTGAAATGCTGAATGATGAAATATCAAGAGAAAACATTTGAATTGTCAATGAATATAAAAGTACATATTTGTCCTTGGAATTCAGGTTCAGAATTTAGGTGATTGTCTGCAGAATGCTAACATTCAGATGTCTCAAATGAAGTCAGATCTACAAGTGAGCCAGCAGGAAAAGGAAGCCTTAAAACAGGAAGTGATGTCACTCCACAAGCAACTCCAGAACCTCAGGAGCAAGGTAACTTGCTCCAAGAAGGCCGAAGGCGGGGCTTAATTTAAGGGAAGTAAATGATGACATTTTCATGATGAAGTGAAATAGAAAAGTACATAATGTAAATTAGCCAAATTATCATTCAGGGTTTACCAGACTTGGAGAAAATTAGTTTGAAAGTGAAAATCTTAATAAAAACAGAATACATGATTCACAATTCTAGTTAATGCTATTAATAGGAAGCTCCATAAACAATTCATTCTCATCACTGACAGATACATTATAAATGTGATGTGCTGGAAAGTAAAGAAAGGAATGCTGAAAGATTTATTTTAGAGATCAGCAATATTACCATTGTCTCCAAATCATATTGTATCTTTGATAGAATATGTAAATAATTCAGGATTGAGAACATGTCTTTTAGCTATATGTATAGAATTTTAGAAGTGAGGGGAATTTGAAATAATAAAACAAATGTTGACTGGATCATTTTATCTATTGGTGGTAATTTTGGTTTTGGTTTCTCTCTGGAGGTTTGGAAACCAATAATATTTAGTAATAATATTTAATAATAATAGTAATTTTAGTTTTTAATGACTATTGGAACATTCAATTTTTTAAGATGTTAATCCTGTTTTTGTTTTATATTTTAAAGATTAGCTGACTGTGAATATTTGAATTTTTTAATAAAAATGGGTTTTAGATAAAATTCTGAAGTCAGAATTTCACCTTCAATAGCTTAAAATTGTGTACTTGAATTTTTCTTTTTTTTTTTAGTTTTTAGCTTTTGCAAGGCAATGGGGTTAAGTGACTTGCCCAAAGCCACACATTTAGTTAATAAGTGTCTGAGACTGGATTTGAACTCATGTACTCCTGACTCCAGGATCAGTGCTCTATCCACTGTGCCAACTAGCTGCCCTACCTTCATTAGATTCTTTACCTGTATGATGCAAAGCAAAACATGCTAGAACTTTGATGATTATTACCTTTCATACATATATCTTTTCAGAGTTCATTTTATCAGGAACTTCTCTTCTGAGTCAAAAATAATAACCACTAAACTTATGAGAATTATTTAGTTCACAGGGACCAATTTTTCTTTTAAGTCATCTATCTATAAATTGATATTATTATGAAATTGAAATTTTCTACCCAACATTATTTAGTGTTGCATGGAAGGAATTATTTTGTCAAATAATATTTTCAGAGTATTTTAAAACTTCCCATGCCTCAAAAACTATGATTATGAAATTACTATAATGTTCTTATTATTAAAGAAAAATAATTATTCAAAATTTTTTAAATTACAATTACTGAGTAACAACAGTTTTTTTTTTTTGCTAGTTAATTTTAAGGTGTTATATACTCTTTATTTTAAAGAACTGGCTTCCAGAACAAGCCATATGTCCTTCAGGGTTACAAAATCAGCAGAAATTGCTTTCCTGGCATAAGGTGGATCATATGATTAATCAAGAACAGCTGTTAATGCAGGAGAATGCAAGACTTCAAATTGTGGTGCAGAATTCCAAAACAGAACTCATACACTCTGAAGAACAGGTAACTAGAAAAGTTGAACATAACAATAGGGAATGGGGTTAAGTGGCTTGCCCAAGGCCACACAGCTAGGTAATTATTAAATCTGAGTCCGGATTTGAACTCAGGTAGGTACTCCTGAATCCAGGGCCTGTGCACCACTCTCCACTGCACCACCTAGCTGCCCTATATTTGGAATCTATGGTGATAATCTAATTAAGATGTTGATTTCTACATCAGTAGTTTATGTTTTCAGGTTTATTAAGCAAAAGACAGGTTACATTTTTATACTTTTGGATTCTATTCATTTCATTTCTTCACTGAAGTACCTTCTCATGTCTTTTTTTTTTAATGAAGGTCAGATAAATTTAAATTGTAATGTAATTTTATTACAATACAGACATAAATAATTTTGCTTTGTAATGTAATTTTAAATGGAGAGGTTCTAAACCTTCATTTCTCTGGGTTTTTGTCTTCATTATTTTCTTTATTTTTTTAAAATTTCTTCCTTAAAATTTCCAACTTTTTGTATGTTAGTAAAATGTGTTATTATTGTTTAGTTCTAAAATATGGGGCAAAATGGGGTAGTAAACAGTTAGACCTGCGTTCAATTCATGTCTCTAATACATTATTTATGCATATTTCATTTTATATTGAACAATTCCTAATTACTAAATATTAAATAGGTTGTGATTTTCATTGGTAGAGTTACCACAGTTAGGTACAACTTTTGCTGACAAAATGAGGAGGTTTTTGGATTCTAAAAATTAGCCCTTTGATAATTTGATTATATGACACTAAATATTAATGGTATTTCAAATGGTATTATTTTTATTATAATGGCACACACAATGAACATTGACTCCTTACTAACTGGATGACTTTGGACAAGTCACTTAAACTCTCTGAGCCTCAGATTTCTTGTCTATGAAGTGAGACCTCTTAGAGGTCATTGAGTCCAACCCTTTCATGATTCTTTCTTTAAATTTTGTTTGGTAGTTTTATTTATTTAAGTCATGTGTATTTTTGTAGGTCAAGTCCTGTGTATTTTATGTACTTTGTAGCTATTTCAATGACTATTTTAAAGGATATTTCTACTAACCTATTTCTAGGCTAATCAAATGCATAAACTTGAAGAATTGGAAACAATTCATTTGGAAAATCAAAGTCTGAAAAATAAACAAGTAAAAGGAGATGAAGAGATAATGGAGGTAAGTTTTTCACTAACTGGCTAACTATGAAGGGTCTTTTATCTCATGCCTCATTTGTTAGCCATAGAGTTAAGTTATTATGTAGTGCGAATTTGTATGTGCTGATCTAACTGGATTATTCAGGTGAATTCTGCCTATAAAAGAAAATTTTGTATTTCTACACAAAAATACGTAGACATTATTGGATTGTCTGCTTTGAAAACATTCCATATAGCAGAAGCAAAAGAAAGGCAAACAACTATAGCAACCAAAGGAAGCACAATTACCAAAATTACTTCTGCAAGAGAAAGAAAAACTAGTAAGAAAAAGACACCCATTGAAAAATAGTATCATCAAATAACTATAAAGAGTCTATTAAGAGATTTCTTATCAAAAATACACAAAGAGATAAGAATGAAGGAAAAATTTTAAAAGATGATGCTGGAGGTACAGCATCTGTTTACATGTAAATTAATGTATACTGTAGAACTAAGGTGCAAAATGAAAGGACACTTAAAAGGGGAGGGGAAAGAAGAAGATAAAGGGGAATTTGTGATGGACCTTAATTGGGCATCAAAAGAAAAAAAAGGAAAAGGATTTAATAAGTTGAATAAAATATTAAAACTATGGAAAATTGTGACAAATGGGAAGGGAGTATTTGAGTGTGAGGGGAAGAGAACCTGTGGAATGGGGTTGTGTCCTAACATAGATTAAACTGAAAAGACACAATATTATCTTTATAGAAGAAAAAATCCTCTTTCAGAAAAATTATGTATCAAAAACAAATGGAGAAAAATATAAATCTAACTTTTTAAATTCAAATGTAAATAATTTTTCTAAAAATATAAAAGGGAGTTAAATATTGAATAAGAAAACAAAACCCCATAATCTATTGTTTATACGGTCTAAAAACGGGAGACTACAACAAAATTTACTCTGCATCAATTGAATCCAGAAAAATAGGAGTTGAAATGATGCTATCTGACAAAATAAAACAAAACAAAAAATTTAAAACATAATTAGAGATAAACAAGGAATTAGATTATGTTGAGAGAAGTCATTGACAACAATATTACATTTAAATGCTCGAAATGTCTTAGTATCTAAATTCATAAAGGAAAAGTTAACTGAATTGCAAGAATTTAGAGATAGTAATCTAATAATAGCAGGAGAAATTAATGTCTCAGTTTTGGAAAAAATTTAACAAAGATAAGCATAAGGAAAAATGAAGAATAGAACAAATTATTCAAAAAAACAGAGCTAAAAGATTTATGACATATTCTGAATGGGACTGCTAAAATATACACGTACTTCTCAGAAACTTAAAGAGTGTTTTACAAAAATTGGCTATGTAGTTGGGAAGAGACATTTAAATAAATTTAAAAATCAAAAATAGTAAAAACATCTTGTGTCACTGGATTGAAGAGTACATGTCAGTGAATAAAGTGTTAAGAACTGGAAAGACAGGAAGAAGCTAGGTTATTAAGGGCTTTGAATGCCAAACAGAGCATTTTGCATTTGATCCTGTAGGCATCAGTGAGCTACTGGAGTTTATTTAGTGGGAATAATCAAACACTGATCTCCTGGCTTTTCTACAAACAAAGTTACTTCATATCTTGGTTTCAGGTGTTTTCTCTAACTGTCTTTCATGCCTGAAGTGCATTCTCTCCTCAGCTCTGCCTACTGAATCCCCGGTTTCCTTTAATTCATAACTAAAATCCCATCCCATATGCATACACATATTCATTTATACATACATATATTGTATATACATATGTATATGTGTATATAGTTTATACATATTTGTTCACTTTTTATCTCCTCCATTAGATGATAAACTCCTCAAGGGAAGGGACTAACATTTACCTCTTTTTGAATCCTTTACACTACAGTGTCTGATATATGGTAGTCAATAAATGTATATTTCTTGCTTGATTACTTGTATAAGCATTCCTATTCCATCCCATCTCCAACAGATTGCTCCCTATCCTCCCATCCTCTTAATAGCCCACTCTCACTTATCTTCAGTTTCTCCTTATCTGCTGGTTTATTCCTAATCCCTTCTGTCTAAAACATACCCTGTCCTCAAAAAAATCCTCACTTATTTCTTCCATCCCTACTATCATCTCTTGTATCTGCTGTGGAAAAAATCCTTGAGAAAGCCATCTTCAATAGAGCTCTCCAGTTTGTCTCCTCTTAATCTCTTTTTAATCCCTTACAATTCAACTTCCAATTCTATCAAAATTGCTCCCTCTAAAATTTTTATTGCTCTCCTACTTGCAATTTCAATGGCCTTTTTCTCAATACTCATTCTTCTTGATGCCTTTACAGTCTTTGATACTTCAGTCACTCTTTTCTCCTTGATAGTCTCTTCTTTACAGGTTTTCAGGACCCTACTCTCTCTGGTTCTCTTCTTTTCTACCTGACCACTCCTTATGCTCCTTTGCTGGATTGTCATCTAGGTAACACTCTTTAACTGTAGGTATCCCATAGGACTCAGTCTTGGTCTCTTTTCTCTTTTCTTCCTATTCTACTTCAGTTGATAATCTCATCAGCTCCCATGGATTTAATGATTTAGCTATAATGTCTATATTGATGACTCTCAAATCTACCTATCCAGCTCTAATATCTCTGCTTGACTTCCAGTTTCACCTCTCCAACTGCTTTTCACACATCTCAAACTTGTCCAATAGACATCTTAAACTCATGTGTAAAAATAAACTCATCTTTCCTCTTAAACTCTTCCCCTTTTACTCTTGGGCTCCCATATACTAAGTCTCATCTTGAATTTCTCATCATCTCTCACCTGCAACCTTATCGTATCTAAGCTTGTTGATTTCACCTTGGCAACAGCTTTCAAAAAGGCCCCCTTCTCTCCTCTGATAGTACAATCACCTTCATTCAGACCCTAATCATTTCATGTTTGAATTACTGTAATAACCTGCTAGTTGGTCAGACTGCCGTAAGTCTTTCCCCACTACAATCCATCCTTCAGAGACTTAAATTAAGGACATCAATTAGGATACTGCTGAAATAATCTAGTTAAGAATAGATTAGAGCCTAAAATATGATGTTAGTTATGCGGATGTATAGAGAGTAGAAGATGTGGTGAATGTAGGAATAGCAAATATTTGGCAGCTGATTTGAAATATGGATGTGGTAGTACCAAAATTATGAATCTGAGATACTAAAGTATGAATTTTAAAAGATGGAGAAAGATAATGAGTTTAGTTTGAGACATATTGAGTTTAAGATATGTCCTAGATATGTGGTTTGAAATACCCAATAGTTAATTTTTGATAAAGTTCTCAAATTCAGGGGAGAATCTATTGTTGGATAATGCCTATTTCCTTAATTTATTTTTAATTATTTTTATTCCTTTTTTAGGAATAGTATTAGTTTGCATCTTTGCTTTACTAATCTTACTGAGAAAATTTCTAATGTTTATCTATTAATAGTTTTGATTAAGCATTTTTTATCTTAATAAGGAAGTTTTTTCTTCCTATGCTTTAAAATTTTTTTTAATATAAATGAGGGCTATATTATTATCATTACTTTTTTCTTAGTTTTAATTTTGTCATTAATATGATTAATTATAATAATCATTTTCCTAACTTTGAACCATCCTTGAATTCCTGGTAAACTTAATCATAATGATTTAAGATAATTTTTGTTGTAATCTCTATGCATATAACTTATTTAATATTTTGACACCAATGTCCATTATTAATATTGGTCTCTGGTTCTTAATCTCTATTTTATCTTATCTTGATTTGAAAATCAGGATCCAGTTTATTGAATGCAAAATGTTTGATATAGTGTGAGATAATGGTCTGGATTGACTTGATTTTAGAATAGGGATTAATTAACCTGCCTAGTTATATTCAGGAGACTAAACAGTCAAATTCATTCAGGCAGATGACTGAATATATCCAATGATTATGGCATATATTTCTTCATACTTTCTATTTAACAAAATACATGGTTTTGTCTTTCACAACGTATTCCTGGCTGATATACTGGCAAATGTATGGCTATATCTATTATATCTCATTTGAAAAAATCACTTGGTACTTTAATTTCTCTTTTTCTAACTCTTATAATATTTTGGTCTTTGCTCTTTTGTCTGTGGCTAACCTGTGTCTAGAACTCAGTGACTGAAAATAAGAGAGGGGTACAATTCTCTGCTTGAGGTAGTGTGTGAAGGTAGAACATTCCTTTTCAATGTACTACCCTAGCATGATAGAAACGTGTCATTATTGTTCTTTGTCAATAACAACTTTTACTTTGTTTTATGCTATATTAAAGATGAGCCGTTATTCATTTGACTATGCTGGGGGCCTGAATTACAGGCATTAGGGAAAAAGGAAACTATGTCAATGACAGGCTAACCTAGTCCACTGTCTTTAACATGAGGGGAGGAAATTGAATTCCCTCCCCACCCTGAATTTGTGATATTAGTTTAGGAAATGGATAGTGGCTCTAAAGTTTTATGTTACCATTTGTATATTACAGTGATGACTGACTTTTTCATTAGCCTGGGTCTTGTCTCCTGATTTTAGTGCATCATGTGTTTGCATGCCTTCCATCAAACTCTGATACTTGTTGAGCATGTGGCCAATATTGGAGTGGCATGCTTCTTGTGGTTAAACTTAAACCACTCTCGTGTGGTCATATTTTATACATTTGTATGCTATTTCTTGGATCTCTTAAGGAAATATTTTTACTTTGGTATGATTTTTTTCCTTATCCATCCCATCTCCAAACATCCTAGAATGTTATATTCCCTCTCTCAGTTTTCACTATGTCCCTAATACGATATATAATTCAATAGTTCAATTCTAATTAGTTAAAGATGAAAACTGTTCTGTGGCTACTTCCCCTCTAGATACATTGTAAAAAAAAATTTTGAAATCTTTATTATGGTTGTCAGGAAGAATACAGCCACTTCAGTTTTGCTTCTCATTGTTCTTTTTTAAACTCAGGTCTTCTGACTCCAGAGTCAGTACTCTATGCACAGCACCACTTGACTTCAGTGTTCTTTTTTGAAAATCAAGGAAGGAAAATCCTAAAGACCCTTCCCAACATTCCCCCTGCCTCCATTAAAGGGAACATTGCAGATTAATGCCATTGTATTATTAACATTCACCCAAAAGATCAACTTGAATTGAAGTTTTTATTATGTATATAAACAATATGCCTAACCTAAAAGTCAATCTGGAATTACTTTCTTTTTTTAAGGATCTGATTTAATTCAAAAAAATTTCAGTATTGAGTTGTCTTCTAGAATTTTTTCCCCTTTTAATATCATTTTCTACCAAATGATTTACCTAATGACTATTTAAAATAATTCTGGAGTATCTTTCAATTTTTGTATCTTAACATGCCTTTTCCATTAGAAAAGTTACATTTTTGAAATTTGTGGAAATGTTATTTTAATAGAAGTGGGAAGATTCATTTTCTGCCTTCTCATAGTGTCTCCAATGAGTTTTTCCATCCCTTAATTATTCTGTTCATTTGAAAATGTATGGTGATGTCTCAGAATTGAATTTTAATTCACCTTTTTCTGATTACTAGTGATTTTCATGTGATTTTATAATAATTTGCTTTCCTTTTTCTTAAAAATTTATTTTTGGTTCACCAATTTGGTTCTCTAATTGGAGAGAGGTGCTTAATCTTTTAGAACATGAGTTCCCTATAATATTTTAAATGTTAGGCTTTTATAAGAAATATTTGGGGTGGCTAGGTGGTGCAGTGGATAGAACACCAGCCCTGGAGTCGGGAGTACCTGAGTTCAAATCTGGCCTCAGGCACTTAATAATTGCCTGGCTGTGTGGCCTAGGACAAGCCATTTAAGTCCATTTGCCTTGCAAAAAATAAAATAAAAAAGAAATATTTAATACAAATATGTATTCAAACTATTTTATTCCTTCAAGTTACATATTTTTAGCTACATATTTTTATTCATTGAAAAACTTCAAATACAAACCAACTGCTTCTCCAAAGAACTATCTCCCCTAAATTCCTTATAAATGTACCTAACATTAAACATATGAAGAAAGGCAGAATAATTTGGGGGAGCAGTGATAAATATTCAAATTATCATAAGCTCATAACTAGTGAGCTAAATAATTTTGTTACATTTTTCCAAATGATGTGATGGATCACTGCAGTTCATACACACACACACACACACACACACACACACACATACACACACACACACACAAACACAATGGTGCTGCATGTCATTATCAACAAAGATTTAATGAGCTCCTTTTACCACTATGCTATGCTACCGTGAGAATCACAGCAATATGGCATTGGAAAATTACCCAAGTTTTCATAACTGGCAACCCAAATTCCACCATATTAGGAAAAAATGGAATTATTATCTTTGGTGATAACTGTACTGGGATCCAAAGAAAAATTAAGTTCATAATTAAATATTTGTTGGTTTGAATTTGTTTGAATTAAAATGAATGCCTTATTAAGTTAATGAACTGAAGTTCTTTCTGTTAATTAGTTACTGACTTGTGAATGGCATCATTATTGTATTTAAATAGTTTTTGTACTTGTTCAGATACAAGACTCGAAGTTCAGTATGATGCTTAACCCATCCTCACACCATGAGAATGTGCTGCTCCTTCTGCAACAAGGCTGTCTTGGGATGCCCAGAGAGCAGTTTCTACAGCTTCAACAACAATTGTTACAGACAGAATGGAGAAATCAACTTTTACAGGATGAACTTGAAAACAGGATCTCTGAAACCAACATACCACAAGTAAAATATCTTTTAGTATATATTTGTTGTCTCAGGTATAGAGTTTAATGAATGACTTCATTTTTTTTCTGTTGTCCTTTTCCTTTCATTAATTTAACTACCAACACTGTGCTAAGTGCTTTACAATTATTATCTCATTTGGTTCCACAAATCTATGATATAGGTACTATTATTATCCCCATTTTACAAATGAGGAAACTGAGGCAAACAGGTGATTTGCCCAGGATTACACAGCTAGTAAAACATCTGAGACTGAATATGAACTCAGGTCTTTCTAACTCCCAGCACACTTTCCACTGTGCCACTTAGCTGCCCAGCTTTATGGGAAGTTACTATTTTCTTTTATTATGACCATTCCAAAATGGAGTAAAAAAAATCTCCTCCTAATGAATAAATATAAATAAGCTTTGTTCTGTGAGCAAAGGCATGTCCATAGATATACATTCATTGTTGTATTGGAAATTTAGCATCTGGGTTATGTTAAATATAGAAATTTATAGAATATTAATAGATTCTCTAGATGCTTCAAGAGGCCACTGGTGATACAATAGTTTGAGTGTCAGGTCTGGGTTCAGGAAGACCTGAGTTCAAACCTAACTTCAGACACTTACTAACTGTGTGATTCTGGGCACTTGTCCTGGCACTTAACCTTTCTTTTGCCTCAGTTTTCTCATCTGTAAATTGAGAATAATAATAGCACTTATCTTACAGATTTATTGTGAGGATCAAATGAGATAATATTTGTAAAATGCTTAACACCTCTCTGGAACATAGTAGGTACTATATAAATACTCGCTGTTGTTGATGGTGTTATCATTCTTATTATATTGATAAAATTCCAAATTCCATTTAATACACAACAGACCTGAAGTTATCACTAAAAAATTATCAGATGCTAAGAACCCTATAAAAAAAAAACCTTGAAAGAACCTAGACAAAGAAACCTAGGTTTTCCTTTACAATCTGTATAGCACTCATAGCTATTATAATAGTGAATCAAGGACAGCAAGGTGGCACAGTGGATAGAGCACTGGGCTTGGAGTCAGAAGGACAGGAGTTCGAATCTGGACTCAGATACTTGACTTTAACTAGCTGTGTGACTTTGGATAAGTCACTTAGTCCTTATTGCCTCACATCCAGGATCATCTCCAGTCATCCTGATCCATATCTGGCCACTGGACCCAGAAGGTTCTGGAGGAGAAAGTGAAGCTGGTGACTTAGCATAACACATCCTAACTCAAATCCAATTCATGTTCTTGTCATGGCAACACCTCCCTGATGTCATGGTCTTCTTTGAAAATTAAGGACAAACAGTTTTTTTAAAATATTTTATTTGTAATATTTGTAATATTTTATTTGTAATATTTTATTAGTTTTCCAATTAAAAAAGACCAGGATATATATACAATAGTAGTTTCTACCTATCATTTTTGGTAAGGTTTTGAATTTTACAATTTTTCCCCCACCTTCCCTTTCCTCCCCCCCTCCCCCAGTCTGATAATCTTTACATTGTTTCCATGCTATACATTGATTGAAATTGAATGTGTTTAGAGAGAAATCATATCCTTGAAAAGAAAATAAAATATGAGAGAGATCAAAATTATGTTGTGCATAAGACACTTTTAAAAAAAATTGAAGACCTTGGTCTTTTTTTAAACTCCACAGTTCTTTCTCTGAATACAAGGTGGTATTCTCCATCGCAGGTACTCTAAAAATAGGACAAACATTATTAATAGTAAGTCAAGAGAGATTTGTAGGTGGAGGAAAACAACAAACTATGTATCCATGAATTTTTGGATTTCAAAGAAAATAAACCTTCACAACATCTAAGAAAACTCAGGATTAACTGTGTTCTGTCACTCAAAAAGACACCAGGATAGCATGACAACATCAGGACATTTTTATAATGATAAAAGTATTTAAAAAAAACTGATTCTAGGAAGCCTTAAGGTATATTCCCCTCTAGAGAAGGTTTAATGCATATGCTCTATCAAAGTGTGCTAGTCGTGCATACCCAGTTCATGTTCTATGCATATCTCTTAAAAATTTAATTTCTAGAACATTAAAAATCTTGCCACTTTTTAAAAAATACAAATTTACTACCCTTCTCAATTAGTATAACCTCACCTTTCCTGGTATTTTAATAAATGCTATCTCTTATCAAATATTCTTACTTCCCAGGAGTTCCCTAACTCCTTGATCTTAATTAGATATAACTTAAGGACACATCAAGAACTGGTTAATTTGTGAAATTTAAAGTGACTTCTTACAATCTACATTCTTTTTTTATTCATTAAATTGTCTTTCCCACATTTAAATAGTTCTTAATTCTTTTGATTTTTTTCCCTTAACTCTTTCTGAAATCTCCTGTTTGGTAGTTTTGAAAATTAATCATTAATGGTGCCATACCTCTGACATTTTGGGAGTGCAACTTGTTACTATTTATTTTTTAGAAAGAGTTTATTTTATTTAAATTTTACAATTTTTCCCCCATCTTGCTCCCCCCCCCCAGAAGGCAGTCTGTTAGTCTTTACCATTGTTTCCATGGTATGCATTGATCTAAGTTGAATGTGATGAGAGAGAAATCATATCCTTAAGGAAGAAAAATAAAGTATAAGGGATAGCAAAATTACATAACTTTTTTTTAAAAATTAAAGTTTATAGTCTTTGGTCTTTGTTCAGACTCCACAATTCTTTCTCTGGATACAGATGGTATTCTCCATCACAGAAACCCCAAAATTGTTCTTGATTGTTGCACTGATGGAATGAGCAAGAGACTTGTTACTTTCAAGTGTAGCTTACATTTTTAAAGTGAGCCCTTAGTCACCTATATGTGTCACATGTATCGATTATATGCTTTTAGAATATGTTGTTATGATGATATGCTCTATAGCCATTTTATTGAATTTCCAGCATTAATGATGTTTTCAAAATAAAATTGCAAAGTGATAGTGGTAGAAAATCCATCCTGTTGCTTTTATTATATAATTTATATTATATTATAAAATGTTTATGGAGTTTTTATTGGAAAATAGTGTAAAAAGTTTTGCAATAATTGATCTCAAGAAGTTTGTTTTTTTAAAGAAAAATATTATGTAATATTAGGTTGTCAAGTCAAAGTCAAAAAATATTTAAGTGCCAAACACTATGTTAAGCTTTGGAATATAAAGAAAGGAAAATCCCCCAAAAAACAAAATCAAAATTTAAATTAAAATAAAAAAATCTGTTTTTTCTCTTAAGGACTTCATCTAATGTGTGAGACAACATGCAAAAAAGCTAAGTACAACTAGGATAAATTGGAGATAATCTTAGCATTAAAGAGGATTTGGAAAGGCTTCTTGCAGAAGGGTTTTTATAACTAGAACCTGAAGCAAGTCAGGGAAGACTGGATAAATAACATTCTAAGCATGAAGAACAGCCAGTGAAAAGGTGACATCTTGTGTGAGGGAAAAAAAGGCATGATCTTTTTATTTAAGTGATATAATCTAGTACAAGAATAATAATGTAAATTCTCCCAATAGAAATCTCAATGTATTTTTTTTTAGCACATGATTAGGAATTAGGAAAGTAGAAAACAGATCTGAAGGGTCTTTGGTTTTGTCAATGAGTTTTAATTTCCTATTATAACTTCATTTCATTTTCATTATATCTTCATTCAGTGGGATAAATTTGTTGTAGGAAGCAATAGTAGTTTCTTCTATCTTCATATTGTTTTGCCTGCTTATTGTATGGTATTGATATTCTATGTACTTACTAAAGATACAAACATTATTATATCAATTTAGATCTGTCTCAATCATAATATTTTTTATTTTATTTTACTTTTTCCAATTATATGCAAAGTTATTTTTCAGCATTGATCCTTTTGAAAGCTTTTGAGTTCCACATTTTTCTACCTTTCCTTCCCTCCTCTCTCCCAATGTCAGCAAGCATTCTATTGTATATGGATAATCATGTTTAACATACTTACAAGGTAATCATGCTGTGAAAGAAGAATTAGAACTAAGGGGGGAAAAAACCATGAGAAAGAAAGTAAATAAAAGTAGTCAAATATAATATTGATCTCAGGTAAAGTATACCACTTGCATTCTTTCTTTAGGCCTTAGGGCAAAGAGCATACAGATTCCTACAGGAGGATTGGACACCTATGAAATTTTGTTTCTAATGATCAATTTTCTTACCATTACACACACACACACACACACACACACACACACACACACATACACACACACACACACATACACACATGCATGAATGTATGTGCATGTGTTAAAAACGTTGGAGTCAATGTCTTCTTTTAAATTATTATTTCTCTTAAGTTGGTCAAAGTAATACGTTTGTTTTTATTATATAGAAACTGAATCAAAATTATAAATGCTATTCTCAGCTTGCTGTAAATAATTTTTATTTATATTATTTAGGGAATGGTGATTTGAATTTGGGTTTCTTGAAAGAACATATGCCATATAATTTCTTATTTTATTTGTTAAAACTATTTTTAAGAGAAGGTACTAATGTTATTTGAAATTTGAATAAAATTAAGATTATTTATAGGATATACTTATTTTGTGTAAGATATATATATATATATATATATATATATATATAAGCAAAGAGGAAACCAATTGTAATAAATAAAAAAGCTTTCAAATACAAGTTTCTTCTTCATTTAACTTTCTGATCATATGCAGTGCTTTGATTCATGTTATAATTAATATAGAGGGCAATAATGTCACTCGAATCATGGATTATTTTCTCTAGACAAATATCTACCTAGAATTTAAGAATGAAATGGAAAAATACATTAAAAATAAATATTGGCAATATTAACTTAAAATAATTTTTAAAATCTCCAAATATTTTTGACCATAGGTTTTCAAGTCTGATATTTTAAGAGATTAAATGTGAAATCAGATTCTAAATTACTCTTTAAAAATTTCTGAATTTAAAATTAACTTTTTTATGACTCAGTAAATATGTTTTCCCTTTGTTTCCCACAAAACCTTTGTGGTTTTATACTATCTTAGTAGGAAGTTTCATGAATTTCTAGGAACAAAATATTTCATTATCTCATGACCAACCAAAACCCCTAATCAAAGATTCTACAGGGTAGATCATATCAGCAAGAGTTTCTAGTCCACAGACAGTCTTTGACAGCTCCCATACATCCACGAAGCATCCAAATTGGACTCCGGTGGAAAGGTTGAATAAGTTGTGATAGTTTAACTTCCAACACATGCTAGAATTTGAATCATTTTTGGACCTCTATAGTCAATTCAGCTTTTTTTAAGGAATATCTTTTAAAGATTCTTTATAATTATAAAATATGACAATGACTATTAAAATCTAAGTTGCTTTGTAACTTAACAGGTCCCATTTGAAATATAAACCCTTTATTTTATATATCTGAGAACTGTAGTGGTGATCTTCAATACCATGAATGCCTGGCATCCCTTAATTTCTTATACTTTTCAGTCTTTTTTTAAAAAAAATTATTTATTTAAGGCAATGGGGTTAAGAGTGACTTGCCCAAGGTCACACAGCTGGACAATTATTAAGTGTCTGAGGTTGGATTTAAACTCAGGTCCTCCTGATTCCAGGGTCAGTACTCTCTTCACTGTACCACCTAGCTGCCCCAACAAACTCTTCCAAAGTCCTAGTTATCAATCATAGTAGAAGAAAACCAGACTCCCATAAATGTGGCATGTAAGCTTAGAAAACCCTGGATAATATTTTATTACATGGTTTCTATTTATGGTTGAGACTATCAATCAAAAATCAAAAGGAGGAAATAGTCACCATAACACCTTTGCTAGAATAAATACAAATAGGCAATCAAAGCTAATACTTGTTCATAGTTTTAAAATAATTTTACTATATCTCAGGTGAAGATGGTTAAATCTATGATTTTTTTAACTTTTGAGTTTTTAATATGAACTTAACCTTATATTTATCGAGATAGAAATACATCCTTCTATAAACTACATGTGTTCGTTGTCTTTTACCCTTCCTTACAGAAGAAAGACTGTAATAATTCTCTTTGGTGTGATTTTCAAATAACAAAAGTTTCTTTCTTTTCCAGGGGAGCCAAAAGCAACTGGTAATGGCTATGGAGGAACGCATGATAGAAGTTGAACAAAAGTTGAAACTAGTGAAAAAGCTTCTTCAGGAAAAAGTGAATCAACTAAAAGAACAAGTATGTTTTCTGACTTATTCATGTTCCTGCTACTTTCACTATGCACTCCAAATTGTGTACTTATCTATTGGTTTTAACTAATTTTGATATTAAATTTCCCAAAGCCTAGTGAAGCATTTAATCTCAGACATGCTCTGATATGTAAAGACCGTTTCTCTAATTTTACTAAAATTATTGAGTAGTAGCTGAAAATAATTAGTCTACTTTTTTAAAAAATATAATTTTGGAAAGACTTTTTTCCTCCAAGTCTGTCTTTATGACATAAAAATCACTATATTTTTCTCTTATTGTTAACCTGTCAAAGGTTTCATATGTTGATATTGTTTACCAAAATGGTTAAATAATGAGTGACCTCAATGAAATTCAGTCTTGAATTACATAATCTATATTCTAGAACTATGTCATTTGAAATTTAAAAAAATTGGGGGGCCCACTGTTTGATCCATGCAGGCAGAGATTCTGTCTTTTCTAAACCTTAAATCTCCCCTAGTACTTAGCAGGGTTTTGCTTACAAGAAGCATTTAATAAATGCATATTGAATTGAATCAGCATAAATGAATAGGAAAATAGTGCTGAGAACAAAATGAACAAAGCACCTCATTATGAGAAAATAGGAAGCTAGGTCTTTTTATATACTCTGAAGCATAATTCAGACCTTTTCTATATTCAGAACCATTCAACAGAATTCTCTCCCCTCCTCCTCTTCCTCCTTCCCCCAACCTCCCCAGATCTGTATCCTTAAGCATATCAGGTTCACCAACAGGAGGGTTCCCTGAGATAAACATTCATAGTGGTAGGGGGAGTCAAATTTAGAATAATGCCACAGATACCCTGGAAAATAGGTTTATACAAAACTAGGAAGTCATAATTCTGCTTGAGAAAGATATAGTATGATTTGGTTGAGTTTAGGAGAGTTTAGGACAGTTGAGTTTAGGAGAGACTTGGGTTCAGTTCTGACCTCTGGCATTTATAGGGTGATTCTGTTTTTTTTTTCTCTAATAGGGATAACCTGTAGTACTCCATTCAAAGGGTTGTTCAAATAATATATGTAAACCAATTTGAAAACTTTAAAATGTGAACTGCTATGATTATAATTTTTTTCTTATAATAATGCATCTCTGTTTAACAATGCTTAGGGCTAGGTAATTATTTGCTTAATAAGGAAAGCTAACTGTTCCCTCTGGACACTCATGAGTTGCTACTTCTCCGAGTTATCTGAGTTGCTATTTCTCAGCACTTCCCTTTGGGTATCTCCAAGGGTTAGGCAATTTCATTAATATGTATGGAAGAGGAGAGGAGGAAGATGGGGCTCTTTTTTTTCTGTTTGTTTGTTTGTTTTTGCAAGGCAGTGGGGTTAAGTGGCTTGCCCAAGGCAACACAGCTAGGGAATTATTAAGATTTGAACTCAGGTATTCCTAACTCCAGGGCCCGTGCTCTATCCAACTGTGCCACCTAGCTGCCCCAAAGATGGGATTCTTCTTTTAAAATTTTTTTTATTAAAGATTTTATTTGAGTTTTACAATTTTCCTCCATCTTTACTTCCCTCCCCCACCCCACCCCACAGAAAGCAATGTGTCAGTCTTTACATTGTTTCCATGTTGTACACTGATCCAAATTGAGTGTGATGAGAGAGAAATCATATCCTTAAGGAAGAAACAAAAAGTATAAGAGATAACAAGATCAGACAATAAGATATCTGGTTTTTTTTTTTCCTAAAGGGAATAGTCCTTGAATTTTGTTTGATCTCCACAGTTCTTTATCTGGATACAGATGGCATTCTCCATTGCAGATAGCTCCAAATCGTCCCTGATTGTTGTACTGATGGAATGAGTAAGTCCATCAAGGTTGATTATTACCCTCATGTTGCTGTTAGGGTGTACAGTGTTTTTCTGGTTCTGCTCATCTCACTCAGCATCAGTTCATGCAAATCAAAGATGGGGCTCTTTAACCTGCTGAAAGAGGGTTTAGTGATTGAGACTATGGGAAACTTGGCTTTGATTTCTGCTTCTTTTCACCCCTTTTTTTCTACTCGACAAGCCTTTTCTCTTACTCTGAGGAATCAAGGTCAAAATTGATTTAATCTTTTTCATACTTTAGGACATCTGTAATAACACCTATCAGTAAAATTTCTCCTAAATGGTGGGAAAAATCCAGCAATTAGAAAGGCAATGTCAATCAATCAGTAATCAACCAGGAGATGGGGCAGGTACTGTGCTAAAAAGAATTAAAAGACTGTCCCTAACCTTAAGTAGCTTACAGTCTGATCAGGGAGAAAGCAAACAAACAAATATATGCAAAGCAAACTATACACAGGAAATATAAGAAATAATTAACAGAGGAAATGCTCTGAAAGTGAGAAGGGTTGAGAAAGGCTTCTTGTAGAAGGTGCGATTTTCAGGTGATAGTTAAAACAGACCAGGAAGGTCAGTATTTGGAATAGAGGAGAGAGAGCACTCCAGGCTTAGGGAGGGATACACAGAGAAAATGTACAGATCTGAGTTTATGGAACAGTCAGGAGGCTGGAGTCACTGAATTAAAGAATATATATATATATATATATATATATATATATTAGGGAGTAAGGTGTAAAAAGCCTGGAAAGATAATTGGGTGATAGGTTATGGAGGGCTTTGAATGCCAGAGTATTTTGTATTTACTTCTATGCTTTAGGAAAATCATTTTAGTGATAAATGGAAGATGAATTGGAGTGGGGAAAGGGTTGAGGCAGGCAGAACCACTGTCAGGCTATTACAAAAATCCAGGAACAGGGCCTGTACTGGAGAGTAGACAATGCCAGAGGAGAAAAGGGATGTATTTGAGAGGTGTTGCCAAGGTGAAATTGACAGGCCTTGGCAACAGCTTGGATTTGGGGGGATGAGAGATAGTAAGGAATTCTAGAGAAAACCCTGGTATATAAGCCTGAGGGACTGGAAGGAGAGTGTTACGCTTTACAATAATAGGAAAGATAGGAACAGGGAAGGGTTTAGGAGGAAAGATAGTTTGGTTTTTGGACATGCTGAGTCTAAGATTAGATCTAGTTCAGGATGTCTGAAAGGCAGTTGGAGATGCAAGATTGGAAAGATTAGGGCAGGATAGATTTGAGAATCATCAGCAGAGAGATAGTAATTAAAACTATGGAAGTTGATGCGAACACCAAGTGAAACAGTATAATAGAAGAGAATCCAGGACAGAACCTTGAGGGACACTACAGTTAGGGAAGAAGATCCTTTCTCCTTTTCTATATGTCCTTGGACTACCATAATCCCTATGCCCACCCCAGGATAGATACACTAAAAGATTCATCTAAATAAAAAATTTCCTTCTGAGAACACATAGTAAATACCAAAAGAGAACAGATTTTCAGAATTGAAGGCTGGCAATAGTGTATGCTCAGCATTAGAGCCAGAATGAGATAAGTGATGGAGAAGTAAGAGTATCTTCTTTACTTGAAAATGAGGAACAGCTTCAGGCCTTTTCTTCAGTGTTTCGCTCTAGGGCAGTAGAATGGCCATAGCATTAGCAGCAGCTGTGGCTGCTCCTCCAAAGCCTCCAAGCACAGCTATCTCCTGTTTTTGCCTGGAAGAACTGACAAGCACTTCTCATAACTTGCACACTTTGCCTCTCCTGAGATTTAAGTTTTCCCATCTTCCCTAGGATTTGAGAAACTGCCAATTTTTCAGTCTCATAATCCCAGAAGAAACTTCTCTAAAGTAGCAAACATTGTCTCCAAAGCCTTATTATATTCATTAGTAATTTTAAGTGTAATCCTAAAGCATTGTTTTTGTTTTTTGTCTCCCATATTAAAAAAATAAACTAGGTAGAGAATGGATAGATGGGGTAAAGGAAAGTACAATAGGGCTATCATCTCTCTATTTCTCAAAGCTATGCTTTGTAAATGTAACCTATGTTACATTTTTTGATTTCCCTAATACAGTGCAGACTCATATTGAACTTACAGTTCACTAAAACCCCCATCTCTTTTGTAGAATAACTTCTGCCTTTCTATGACTCTCTTATCTTATATTTGTGAATTTGCACTCAAGTGAAAAAAAATGCTGTCTTGACCAGTGCATTCATTACCTATTCCTTCCAAGTTTATGTCTTCTAAAAATTTGATGATCATTCCAGCCTTTGTCCAAGTTACTGATAGAAATATTAAATGTCATGAAGAGATCCCTGGGTTCCTTCACTAGAGACCTCATACCATACTGATATTGCATGCGGTCATCCAATCTGTTCTGAATCCATTTAACTGTATTAAGAGGAGAATAAGAGCATAAGAATTTAGAGTGCCTGATATTTTCCAGGCTCTGGGCTAAATGCTATTTTAAATATTATCTCATTTGATCTTCACAACAACCCTGAAAAGTTAAGTATTATTATTGTCCCATATTACCATTGTTCTGTCCATTGTGCTATCAGCTTTCTGTAGGATATCATTATTATCATCTAGTTCACATCTTTCCATCTTCTCTACAATAGTAAAATGATATATTATTATCAAAACCTTTGCTACAATCTAAACAATTGCCATGGTATTCCTATCATCTACTGGTTTAGTAATTCCATCAAAAAAGGAAATATAGTTAGTCTCATGTGACTTGTCCTTGAAGAAATCATGCTGACTCTCTTTATTCAGTTTTCTAAATATTCACCAACCGTCTCTTAAATTATCTATTCTAGTATTTTGACAGGATTCAAAGTCAAGTTCACTGACATATAGTTTAAGACTATTTTTTCCTTTTTGGACATTTTCTCTTCTTTGCTTGTATTATATTTACTGCTTTTTGTGATCTTTCAGCCATTACTATTAGTATCTCAGCAATAATATCTGCCAGTTCTTTCACTGGCATGGTTAGAGCACTGAGTCTGGAGGCAGAGATATTTGAATTCAAATGTGATTTCAGACCCTTTCTAGCAGTGTGATCCCAGGATCACAAGTTACTTAACCTCTATTGCCTTAGTCCAATGAAGAAGGAAATGGCAAACCACTCCATTATTTTTGCCAAGAAAATCTGTGGACAGTGTATTCCACAGGGTCATGGAGAGTGGGACACAACTGAACAACAATAGCAATGTGCCAGATATTGTGCTAGATACCTAAGATACAAAAACAAAGAAAGACTAGTTCCTCCCTCTATAGGTAGCTAGGTAGCACAGTGATTGGAGTGCTGGTCCACAAATCAGGAAGACTTGACATGAAATCTGGACTCAGATACTACCTGTGTCATTCTGGCCAAGACATTTAATTCTATTTTGTCTCAGTTTACTCATCTGTAAAATGAGCTAGAGAAGGGAATGACAAACTACACAGTATCTTTATCAAAAAGACTCCAAATGGGGGTGGCTAGGTGTAAAGAGCACTGGCCCTGGAGTCAGGTATACCTAAGTTCAAATCTGGACCCAGACACTTAATAATTACCTAGCTGTGTGGCCTTGGGCAAGTCACTTAACCTCATTTGCCTTGCAAAATCCTTAAAAAAAAAGATTCCAAATGGAGTCATGAAGTGTTGGCCATGGCTAAAAAACTCAATAAATTTTTTCATTGGCCAACAAATCAAGTGACTTGAATTTATCTTTTTTTAATTGATAGCTTATTTTATTTTTTCAATTACACATTATGAAAGTTTTTCAACGTTCATCCATTTGCATATTTGTGTTACACAGTTTTCTTCTCCCCTCCCCTCCTCCCCAACCAATGGTGAACAGTCTAGTGAATTTTGAACGTATACATATGTGTTTAACATATTTGCTTATTAGACATTTTGTGTTTGAGGAATTAGTTCTAAGGGAAAAGAAAGAAAACCATGTGATAGGAAGGAATGACTTGAATTTATCGAGGACAAATAGGTGCTTTATGATAATTTCCTTCCTTCTTTAGGTATCAGCTCCCTGTTAGTTATTCTTGTTTAATGATTTTTGATGTAAAAGTGATTTTTCAAAGGACTCTGTCATGTTTTTATAGCTATCCTTTGTTACTGTCTTTTTTTCTATCTTCTGACATTTCTTTTTAAAATCTAATTTGGTTTGTATGCACCCTGTATTCATTATCAGTCTCTTCAGACAAATCCTATTTCCTCCCTCTTTGCAAATATTTCCCTTTGTCTTTAGAATTTCAACTAGTCCTCTTACTACTTCAACTAATAATCTCTGATAGAAGCTGAAGCAGGACACTATACCATCCTATGTAATATAATAATAGAGGGCAGCTGCTTAGGCTCCTTTGGTGTCAGTAGAGATTTATTTCTCCAAATACCTGATACACTGAAGTAGGGAAGCATAGAACTGTGGCTGGGTGTTCAGGTTAGAAAATGTCTGGTATGGTTAGGTGGCGCAGCAGATAAAGCACCGGCCCTACAGTGAGGAGTACCTGGGTTCAAATACGGTCTCAGACACTTAATAATTACCTAGCTGTGTGGCCTTGGGCAAGCCACTTAACCCCATTTGCCTTGCAAAAAACCTAAAAAAAAAAAAAAAAAAAAGAAAATGCCTGGTAACAGGACAATTCTCATGTGTGGCAGAAGATTGGCAGCTTTTTCCCCAGATGGCAGCAAAAAGACACACCTGCAAGTTATACAATATGTGGAGCTAGTACTCAACTTGGTTAAATAGGGTAGTGTAGTTGTAGGTAATGCTCTATGTTTAGAGAGTCCTATTCCCTAGGTGATTGGAATCTTCACCCCCGTTCCTAAATTTCATCCTTCAATGCATGGATTCCAACTATTCCATAAAACCTTTTGTCATCCACCTATTTGTAATGATTCCCTCATCTCTGACCTCTGGCTGATTTTCATTTCTCTTATATGCCTACTCAGTGTCACTTTGTACTTTAGTTATTTACTGTTTTTCTATAAATTCCATGAGAATGTCACTGAGATCTTCAAGCACTATATCTTTTGAGTTCTTATGAGTACCCAAATTGTTTCTAAACTTCTGGTTCTACTCATTTCTCTTTGTAAACAAAAATTGCCCCCTACACTTAGCAGAATGTACAATAGGTACTTACAGTTTCATAAATTTGTTGAATATTGTGTTTTTTAAAGGAGGGGGCAGGAAGCCAGCAACAAGTTTGAAAATGGAAAAATAAAAGCAGCTGCTATTTCAAAAAAGTTTTTGGATTACTAATGAATTTCAGCATCCACAGATCTTGTCTGAAGTACATATTTGAAACTTCTGCAAAATCCTGATCTAAAATCTCATCAGTCTAGTTTTGAATCTCAAATGCAAATAATATCAATTTGAAATATAGATTTTGCTTCAGTGATAGATAATGAGAAAAACTATCATCAAATAGAAATAGAAATCATCAGACCATAAGTGAATAGTACAAAAAGAAGCTCAGGGAGGCAAAACTCATGTATAAGTTAGCCTTCTTTAAGCAAGCTCAATATTTGAAAATTTGGACTTACTAAATAGAAAATTCATTCACTTTATAAATTATTCCTTTTAAAAAACTGATCTATTTTGAGATTCTTTTTGGGGGGAGGGGGAGTTTTACAAGGTAATGGGGTTGTGTCTTACTCAAGTCACACAGCTGCGTAATTATTGTGTCTGAGGTCACATTTGAACTCAGATCCTTCTGACTCTGTGGTTGCTGGTCCATCCACTGCGCCACGTGGCTGCTCCTTAATATTCTTTTTTATAAATTAGTCAGTTTCATATTGCATTAAAATCATTTTTATAAAAATCTAATATGATTCATTTTCATACATTTTAAAATATTTTGTAGATTTTAATATTTTAAATTCTAACATATTTTAAAATATTAATATTTTAATAATAGATTTTTAAGATTTTAAAAAAGTATTGTAGTTTTTCCCAATTATATGTAAAGACAATTTTTAGCATTATTTTTTTTAGGTTTTTGCAAGGCAAATGGGGTTAAGTGGCTTGCCCAAGGCCACACAGCTAGGTAATTATTAAGTGTCTGAGACCAGATTTGAACCCAGGTACTCCTGACTTCAAGGCTGGTGCTTTATCCACTACGCCACCTAGCCACCCCCTTTAGCATTCGTTTTTACAAAATTTTGAGTTCCAAATTTTTCTGTCTCCTTCTCCCCGTCTCCTCTTCCCAAAGTGCTAAGCAATTTGATATAGGTTATATATATGCAATCATGTCAAAGATATCTCCACATTAGTCACAGATGTAAAAGAAGAAATAACCAAAAGGAAAAAAAACCATAAAAAAAGTAAAGTGAAAATAGTATACTTTGATCTGTATACAGATTCCATCAGTTCTTTCTAGATGAACAGCATTTTCCATCATGAGTCCTTTGTAATTGTCTTAGATCATTGTATTACTGAGAAGAGCTGTCATTCATAATTAATCATCATAGATTTGCTTTTACTGTATGTGATGTTCTCCTGGTTCTATTCTTTTCTCTTTAAATCAGTTCATACAAGTCTTTTCAGATTTTTCTGAACTCTGCCTGCTCATCATTTCTTATTGCATGATAGTCTTCCATTATATTCATATATCACACAACTTGTTCAGTCATTTCCCAATTGATGGGCATGCCTTAAATTTCTAATTTTTTGCCAACACAAAGAGTGCTGCTATAAATATTTTTTTCATACTTAGATTTTAAGAACCAAAGCTATGAAGTAAATTTGTGTAAATTTGGTGATACTAAATATCTTATATAAAGAATAACGATTATAAGCAATATATATGTATATATATAATATATCAATGGACAAATGCTATTGGTTGAATATCCAATTGCATGTTAAATAAGCAATAGACATTCATCTTCTGTTTATTGTAAGGTAATGGAAGATTAGATATCTCTTTTAGGAGGTTCAGTGATAAGTAAGCAAACTCAAGAAGTAAATACATCTATATTACTACTCATCAAATCTGATACTCATTGCATTTTGACAAGAAAAGTGTTGCAGCAGACAGCACTTGCTCACCACTTGTCACCCTTCTTTTGTGATGAAACAGAGATGGTCATGTCAGTAGTTCATGAACAGTGTAGAATCCTCACACATTCATCATTATGTCTTGAACTTGTGTGCATTTAAAGTGCTAATCATGGGTTACTAAAGGTTAAGAGTGATATAACTAAGCCTAAAAAGGTAGTTGATAAGAACCACAATTGGAGAGAAAAGAGATCAAAGCTAAGTATGAGAGTGGTGTAAGTGTAACTGGCATTGCCCTTAAGTTCAGGATGCTTAAAGGAGCAATGTTGTTAACAGTGTAAAGTCTGTGAATAAGCAACGTTCACAGACATTGAAAGAAGTTGAAAAATTGCTTTACATATGAATTAATGAAAAACAGTGATAGCATTTCTGAGATAATTTATGAGAAAGGCAATTGCATGCTGATTTGTAAAAAAAGACAGGAATGGAACAAGTAGTGAGAGCACTGAGGGTTTAAAGCCAATCATGAATAATCTATTAATCTATACATTTAAAAAGAGAACTGGCATTCATAGTACAGTGAGGCATGGAGGGGCAGCCAGTGCCTACAAAGAAGCTGCTGAAAGTTATATGACCCAGTTTAGGTGGAGAAGCTGATAGTTTTCCCCCCAACAAATGTTTAACTACAATGAGACTGGTTTGTTCTGGGAAAAAAAAATGTCTAACAGAATCTACATCACTCAAGAGGAGAAAGCATTGCTAGGACACCAAGAAGAGCAGGTTATCTGTTATTGTGTGGAAATGCTAGTAGGAACTTAAAACTTAGGCCTGCACTACTGTATCACAGTGAAAACTCACAAGTTTTCAAAAGAGAGAATGTGATTAAGAAGCAAGTTTGGGTCTTGTCAGTCTTGGTACTTGTCACTAAATGAATTAATTATGAGTACGAGACACCACTGTTTAGACCCTCTGACCAACCAGTTCCTCTTCTGGTATCTAATCACAGGAATTAAGTCATAAATCCATAAATACAGTTAAAATGTCTATACAAGGAGGAAAAGGAAATAAAATTATCTCAGATTTTTTTTTGGAATATGTACATCTTTTATTGGAATCCTACTCACATTGAGTGATGACTTGGAAGTGATTATGGGGATCAAAAAAGGCTGTGCTACAGAGTTAAACCTCTGTGAAACTTCAACACTGAAAGGGTTCAAAATAAGGGCCTATATGTTTCTGTTGTCTAAGGACAAATCTGGCTAAGTGTAGAAAGGCTCAATATGGGTGTGAATCCTTCTTCCTTTGTTGTATCTGCATTACTAAATGACAAAACCAAAAATGAATTTTTTTGACTACAGGAAGACATGGAAACTATTGTTTTAAATAAATCAACAAGGGCTGGCTAGGTGACGAAGTGAATGGAGCACGAGCCCTGGAGTCAAGAGTACCTGAGTTCAAATCAGGCTTCAGACACATAATAATTGCCTAGCTGTGTGGCCTTGAGCAAGCCACTTAACCCTATTTGCCTTGCAAAAAACCCAAAAAAACCTAAAAAAAATCAACAAGAATTTATTGTGCCTACTATGTGCTAGGCACTGAGAAAGCAAAAGACAAAATTGAACAATTTTTGCCATCAAGGAGTTTTCATTCTATATGGGAGCAGACTACCATGTACATTATTTGTGAAGATTCTGGTCTGTGAATAACCACAAGCACTCTTCTACCATGGAACTATGAACAGGGTCTTTGTTTCTCTGTTCCTAAAAGCTCTGATGTGTAGTATTCCTGTTTGCCTTGGGACTGTGCCCAACACTGGTTGTTGATGTCAACATATTTTCCCATTTATAATCTTTTTTATGTTTTTCATGATTTTAAGTTAATAATTAAGAGGATAGTTTATTCTAAACCTTTCCTAAGCCACATTTTGTGTCATTTCTTCTCAAATTCCTTTGAGAAGTAGTCCAACTCTACCCTAGATAACTGAGATTTCTCAGAAATCTGTGAAGATGTGTGTGAATTGATCCAAAGTGAAGTGAGCAGAACCTAGAGAAAAAAAATTATACTGTAACGTCAATATTGTAAAAGTGAACAGTTTTGAAAGACTTTAGAACTCAAATCAATACAATGACCAAAAACAATTCCAGAGGACTAATGGTGAAAAGCATTACCCAGATCCTATAGAAAGGAATGTTCCATTTGACTGTGTGCCTTCCATCTTATATTGTACATGTCTTCTGCTGTGCATGTCAGCTGTAGGAAAAGGACAGGTAGCTTTCCAACTTGCAATGCCTATTGCTTGTTGGGGCTTGATCTTCAGCTTCTAGTAAGACTATAAGGGTTGAGCCAATATGGTAGAGAAAAGTCAGGGATTTGCCTGAACCCTCCCAAATTGCCCTTCAAACTATCTTAAACAACACCTCACATTAAATTCTGAAATATCAAAACTCATAAAAGGATGGGGTGAAGCAATTTTCTAGCTCCACAAAATTTAGATGGGCAGCAGGAAGGTGAAAGCCAAATACAGTCTAGTGCAGTTTGTACCAGCAGCAGGCCTGGGGGCTGACCAAATCAGTGATGGCGGCAGCAACTTCCAGAGCTCTCAGTTAACAAAAGTTAAGAGGGATGGACAACTAACCTCAGAGATTACAGGGTTCCCTTTGCTGGCATGGGGCACAGAAATCTGTTGTATTGCCCAAACATGTATCTAGGTCACAGTCTCAGGGAAAACGGGTACTATACATCAGAGCTTTTTGGAACAGAGGGAAAAAAAGACCCTGTTCACAGCATGGAGGAAAGAATGCTTGTGGTTATTCACAGACCAAAACACACACCAGGAGAGAAGTAGATCACTCCCTATATCATGAAAAGTCCAGGCCCCCAAAACTAGCTCTGAGAGTAGCAGCAAAGTGAAGTCTAAAGCTTGCTCCAACAAGGAGCAGAGCTCTATTTCAACATAGAGATAAAGTAGAAAAATACTTTGGAAAAATAAACATACAGGAAAAAAAGAATCTGATTACAGAAAATTTACTATGGTGTCAGGGAAGATCAAAATACAAACTCAGAAGAAGAAAACAAAGTCAAAATAGCTACATGCAAAGTTTCAAAAAAAAAAATGTGAATTACTCTCAAGCCCAGAAAAGAGTTCCTGAGAGAGATCAAAGAGAATTTTAAGAATCAAATAAAAGATGTAGAAGAAAAATTGGGAAAAGAAATGAGAGTGATACAAGAAAATCATGAAAAAGAGTCAACAACTTGGTAAAAGAGGTAAAAGAGACAAAAAATACTGAAGAAAATAACATCTAAAAAACCAGAAAAAATCAAATGGTAAAACAGGCAAAAACATTCAATGAAGAGAGGAACTCCTTTAAAAGCAGAATTGGCCAAAAGGAAAGGAATGTACAAAAATTCATTGAAGAAAACTTTGTAAAACCAGAATTGATCAAATAGGAAAAGAGGTACAAAAATTCACTGAAGAGGGGGCGGCTAGGTGGTGTAGTGGATAAAGCACTGGCCTTGGAGTCAGGAATACCTGGGTTCAAATCCGGTCTCAGACACTTAATAATTACCTAGCTGTGTGGCCTTGGGCAAGCCACTTAACCCCATTTGCCTTGCAAAAAAAAAATCACTGAAGAAAAACCTCCTTAACAGTATAACCAGAGGGGCAGTTAGGTGGCTCAATGGATAGAGCACTGGTCCTGGAGTTAGGAAGAACTGAGTTCAAATGTGACCTCAGACACTTAGTAATTACCTAGCTGTGTGACCCTGGGCAAGTCACTTAACCCTATTACTTTGCTCCCTTCCCCCCCAAAAAGTAAAATTGTCCAGAAGCTGGAATATTTGGGTTTATCAAACAACAGATTACTGTAGTCGTTTCCTGCTGTCTCTTTTGCACCTAATGTATTCCACTGATCTACCACTCTTTTTCTTAGCCAATACCAAATAGTTTTGATGACTGATGCTTTATAATGT
The DNA here is from genome assembly GCF_037893015.1 of Macrotis lagotis. Taxonomy (NCBI): domain Eukaryota; kingdom Metazoa; phylum Chordata; class Mammalia; order Peramelemorphia; family Peramelidae; genus Macrotis; species Macrotis lagotis. Next base: position 270,191,454 of record NC_133661.1, on the reverse strand, counting down.
AATTTTAGATCTGGTAAGGCTAAGCTAACCTTGTTTCACACTTTTTTTCATTAAATCCCTGGATATTTTTGACTTTTCATTTTGCCACATGAATTTACTTATAATTTTTTCTAGCTCATTAAAGTAATTTTTTGGAAGTTGGATTGGTATGGCACTAAATAAGTAATTTAATTTAGGTAGAATTGTCATTTTTTATTATATTAGCCCAACCCATCTATGAGCAGTTGATATTTGCCCAGTTATTTAAATCTGATTTTATTTGTGTGAAAAGTGTTTTATAGTTGTTTTCATAGAGTTTCTGAGTCTGCCCTGGCAGGTAGACTCCAAAGTATTTTATATTATCTTAAGTTACTTTAAATGGAATTTCTCTTTCTAGCTCTTGCTGCTGTATTTTACTAGTAATATATAGAAATGCTGAGGATTTATGAGTGTTTATTTTATATCCTGTGACTTTGCTAAGTTGCTAATTATTTCTAGTAGTTTTTTATATAATTTTTTAGGATTCTCTAGGTATACCATCATGTCATCTGCAAAGAGTGAGAGTTTTGTTTCTTCCTTCCCAATTCTAATTTCTTCTATTTCTTTTTCCCTTCTCATTGCTGAAGCTAACATTTCTAACACAATATTGAATAGTAGTGGTGATAACAGGCATTCTTGTTTCACCCCTGATCTTATTGGGAATACCTCTAGCTTATCCCCATTGCATAAAATGCCTGTTGATGGTTTCAGATAGATACTGCTAATCATTCTAAAGAACAATCCATTTATTCCTATGTTCTCTAGTGTTTTTAGTAGGAATGAGGGTTGTATTTTGTCAAAGGCTTTTTCATCATCTATTGAGATAATCATATGGTTTCTGTTGGGTGTGTTGTTTATATAACTAATTATACTAACAGTTTTCCTATTATTGAACCAACTCTGTATTCCTGGGATAAATCCTACTTGGTCATAATGTATTATCCTAGTGATAACTTGTAATTGTTTTGCTAAGATTTTATTTAAGATGTTTGCATCTGGGGGCAGCTAGGTGGCATAGTGGATAAAGCACCAGCCCTGGAGTCAGGAGTACCTAGGTTCAAATCCGGTCTCAGACACTTAGTAATTACCTAGCTGTGTGGCCTTGGGCAAGCCACTTAACCCCGTTTGCCTTACAAAAACCTAAAAAAAAGATGTTTGCATCTATATTCACCAGGGAGATAGGTCTATAATTTTCTTTCTCTGTTTTAATTCTTCCTGGTTTAGGTATCAGTACCATAATGGTGTCATAGAAGGAGTTAGGCAGAGTTCCATCTTTACCTATTTTTCCAAAGAGTTTATATAGAATTGGAACCAATTGTTCCTTAAAAGTTTGATAGAATTCACTTGTGAATTCATCTGGCCCCGGAGATTTTTCTTAGGGAGTTAATGATAATTTGTTGAATTTCTTTTTTCTGAGATAGGATTATTTAGGTATTTAATTTTCTTGAAGAAATAATTCTTTAAAAATTGGAATTGGACAAGTGAAAGTGACTTTCTGAGATATCAAGAAACAATAAAACAGGAGGTAGCTAGGTGGCGCAGTGGATAGAGCAGCGGCCCTGGAGTCAGGAGGACCTGAGTTCAAATGTGACCTCAGACACTTAATGATAATTGCTCAGTTGTGTGACCTTAGGCAAGTCACTTTTAACACCATTGCCTTAAATAAATAAAAAAATTAAAAAGAAACAATAAAACAATATCAAAAGAATGAACAAAAGAAGAAAACATGTATTATATCATTGGAATAGCAATTGACTTAGAAGAAAGGATTCAGGAGAGGTAATTTAAGAATTATTGGACTTCCTGAAAGCTATGACCAAAGAAAGAGTATAGGCATTATTTTTCAAGAAATTATCAAGGAAAACTTCCCTGACATCCTAAATGACAGGGCAAAATAGAAATGGAAAGAATCTATTGAATTCATCAGAGGGCTTGGAATATGTTATACCAGATGACAAAGGAACTAGGATTACCACCAAGTGTCACCTACATAGCAAAACTGAGTATAATCCTTCAAGGGCAAAAATGATTGTATAATGAAATAAAAACCTTTTAAACATTCCTGATGAAAAAAAAAAACAAAGATGAATGGGAAATTTGATTTTCAAATAGAACACTCAAGTGAAGAATAAAAAAGTTAAAAGGAAAGAGAAATCATAAGGAATTCAATAAGGTTAAATTGTTTACATTCCTATAAGAGAAAATAGATACTTGTAACTCCTATGAACGTTATCATTATTAGGGCATAGACAGTTGGACACAGGTATGAGTTGAATATGAGGGGATGAAATCTAAAAAAAATAAATAAAACTAAGGGGTAAGAAAGAGGAGTGTTCTGGGAGAAGGGGAAAGGAAGAGGTAGACTGAGGCAAATTTTCTCACATAAAAGACAAACAAAATAAGTTTTACAGTGGAGAGGAAGATGGGGGAGATAGGAGGGCAGTTCTTTACTCTCAAAGGAATTGACTCAAAGAAGGAATAATATCCACACCAAATTGGGTATAGAAATCTATATGGCCCTATAGGAAAGTAAGGGATAAAGTAGGAGGTGGGAGATTGTTAGAAAGGAGGGCAAATTGGGAGAGGTAAAGGTCAGAGGCAAAAACTGGTGAGGGGGGACAGGTGAAAGGAGAGAGGGACAGAGAGACAGTGAGAGAAAGATAAGATGGAAGGAAATACATAGTAATCATAACCGAAAAAAATTTCTTTGATAAAGCTCTCATTTCTCAAATATATAGAGAATTGAATCAAATTTATAAAGATATGATTTCTCCAAATGATAAATGGTCAAAAGATATGAATGCACAGTTTCAGACAAAGAAACCAAAGTTAAGTCATGAAAAAATGCTCTAAACCACTATTGATTAGAGAAATGCAAATTAGGTACTACCTTGTAACCATCAGATTGACTAATGTGATAGAAAAGGAAAATGAAAAATATTGGATGGATTATGGAAAAATCTGGACATTTAATATACTCTTGATGGAGTTGCGAACTAGTTCAATCATTCTGGAGAGTAATTTGAAACTATGCCCCAAGGACTATAAAACCATGTATACCCTTTGGCTTAGCAATACCACTACTATGTCTATATCCCAAAGATAGTAAGAAGAAAAAAGGAAAAGGACATAAATGTACAAAAATATTTATAGCAGCTTTTTTTGTGATGGCAAAGAATTTGAAGCTGAGGGTATGCCCATCAGCTGGGGAATGGAACAAGTTGTGGTATATGATATAGGGGGTATATCAAAAGGTTCTATTCATTTTCAAAGAACTTATAGAATCTGAATGCAGATAAAAAGCATACTTTTTTCAGATTTTATTTTTTTTTGAGTTTTACAATTTTTCCCCTAATCTTACTTCCCTCCCCCCACCCCCCCCCCACAGAAGGCAATTTGTCAGTCTTTACATTGTTTCCATGGTATGCATTGATACAAATTGAGTGTGATGAGAGAGAAATCATATCCTGAAGGAAGAAACATAAAGTATGAGATAGCAAGATCAGACAATAAGATATCAGGTTTTTTTTCCCCAAATTTAAGGTAATAGTCCTTGGTCTTTGTTGAAACTCCACAGTTCTTTCTCTGGCTACAGATGGTATTCTCCACTGTAGACAGCCCTAAATTGTTCCTGATTGTTGCACTGATGGAATGAGTGAATCCATCAAGGTTGATCATCACCCCCATGTTGCTGTTAGGGTGTACAATGTTTTTCTAGTTCTGCTCATCTCACTCAGCATCAGTTCATGCAAATCCCTCTAGGCTTCCCTGAAATCCCATCCCTCCTGGTTTCTAATAGAACAATAGTGTTCCATGACATACATATACCACAGTTTGTTAAACCATTCCCCAATTGAAGGACATTTACTTGATTTCTAATTCTTTGCCACCACAAACAGGGCTGCTATGGATATTTTTGTGCAAGGGTTGTTTTTACCCTTTTTCATCATCTCTTCGGGTATAGACCCAGTATAGTGGTATTGTTGGATCATTTTTGTTGCCCTTTGGGCATAGTTCCAGACTGCTCTCCAGAAAGGTTGGATGAGTTCACAGCTCTACCAACAATGTGTTAGTGTCCTGAATTTCTCACAACCCTTCCAACAATGATTATTGTTCTTTCTGGTCATGTTGGCCAGTCTGAGAAGTGTGAGGTGGTACCTCAGAGATGTTTTAATTTGCATTTCTCTAATAAGTAATGATTGAGAGCAATTTTTCATATGATTATGGATTGCTTTGATCTCCTCATCTGTAAATTGCCTTTGCATATCCTTTGACCATTTGTCAGTTGGGGAATGGAAAAAGCATACTTTCAAAAAAATTTTATTTTTCTTTTTTGTTGACTGTTTTCTTTCACATCATGACTAATATTAAAATGTTTTGCCTAAGTATAAATTTATCAAATTCCTTGCTTTTTCAATGAGGGGCAAAGGAAGTAAGGGAAAGAAAAAATTGGGAGCTCAAATTAAAAGAAAAAGAATGCCAAAAACTGTTTTTACATGCATTTGAAGGAAATTTTAAATCTATTTTATATATATTTTTAAAAAGAGTGTAAGAAGAGCCTCCAGAGATAATTTCTGTCTAACTACTCACCTTTTATTTCATGCTTTACATGTTCTCTTCTGCCTGATCTCTAGACTCTGATGGGAAGAGATGTTTTTCAATCATTTAATGATTACAATCACTAATTTAGTGATTAAAATCACTCACGTTTGGTCATAGTGATTCTGAACCCCTGTAGGCAATCATCCAAACCCCATTCTTTATCCCTCTCAATCCACCTGTTCCAAAGTTCTAAACAAACATTGTCTTACCCCTTCTTCAGCATCCTTCTAGAATGCTTGCTCCATGGCAGCAAAATTTCTTTCATCTTATTTCTTTCCCACTCCCTCCATTTCTGGCTATCAGTGATATATGGTTCTTCGCTGTTGACATAGCCTCTCTTGGACATACTTTCTAGCACTAGTTTTACTTTCACATCCCATTTCCCCACTAGTCAAGAGTAAGAGAATTAGAATATTCCATTGCCACTTCTAGGTTCTCCCCCTACCACCTTCATTCAAAATTCACATCTACCTCCTGGTAAAAATCTTGGTAGCTAATTGTTTAATTTACAGACCTCCAGCATATTCCCTTTCCTACTTCAGTGAATTCAGTATCTGGCTCAAAACCTTTCTCTCCTCCCCAACTCTTGCCCTCATAAAAGGGGACCTCAACTTATATATTTATACTACTTTATACATGTTTATCTCCCTATTCTTCAGCCTACTTATTTACCATGAACTCATCTTCTACCTTACCACAGCCATACACCAACATGGCCATATTTTTGATCCTTTCATCATTCATAACGGCACCACCTCAATGTTCAAAAAATTCTTTTATCTAATCACAGTCTATTTGCTTTCCACTTCTCTCTCTCTCTGCCTTCCTATACTAAACTATAGGGCAGCTAGATGGTACAGTGGATAGAGTACTGGCCTTGGAGTCAGCAGGACAGGAGTTCAAATAGAGCATCTAACATTGATTAGCTGTGTGACCTTGGGCAAGTTACTTAACCTTGCTTGCTTCACATCCAGGACCATCTCTAGTTGTCCTGATTTATATCTGGTTACTGGATCTTAGATGGCTCTGGAGAAAAGTGACGCTGGTGACTTAGCATAGCACCCCCTCACTTAAATCCAATTCATGTGCTTGTCATGACATCACCTCCCTGATGTCATGGTCTTCTTTGAGGATGAAGGACAAACATCATTATTATACTAAGCCCTACTCTTCATCCATCCTGTGACCTCTAATCCCTCAATTTCTCAATTCTCTTCCAAGTGTTAGCCCGCATTACATCTGTATTAACCACTCTCTTCCTTTCTTTATATTAATACCTTCATGAACCAGTTTAACTCTCTACTGTTCTCTTGAATCTCTTAGCTCCTTATCATATCATTCATTGATTGTACTCTGCCAAGCCTCAACCTTGAACCATCCCGAATATATGCTGCCTTTATTCCCAATATATGCACATGCTGCTGAACAGAAGTTGAGAAAATCATGCAACCATTCTGACCATCTCACCTATGACAAATTTATTTTGTAGAATTCCTTTTGGATTCAGTTACATAACCTTATTGCTACTAGATAATCCTTTTACATCACACTTTTAAATTCACTATCCTACCCTCCACAGTGCCTCTTCCAAACATTTTTATCCATCTTCAAGCCTCACAATGTCTCCTACTTCCCTCATCAACTCAGCTGAGAACTTTGCCACTTATTTTAAGGAAAATGTTCAGGTCATTCACTGAGAACCTAACCTTTCTGCTGACCTTTCTGCCTCACTTTTCTGCTGACCATTATGCAAATTGATTTTGTGTTGTTTTTTTCCAGTGCCTATCAGACAGCTCCAACTGCATGTTCAGCAGACATCTTAAAATGTTTGAATATGTTTGAAATATGTTTGATGTTTGAAACTGAATCTACTAACTTTCTCCTCTACAATCTCCCCCCTTTCTAAATTTTCCTTAGTACTATGGAGAATGCAACCATCCTCCTGGTTCTCCAGACTCACAACCTAATGCCATTCATGACTTCACACTATTTCTTAATGCCCCACTGCCATATACAATCTGTTGCCAAGGCCTGGGAATTTTACCTTGGCAAATATGCCCCCTTCTCTCCTTTGATACTACCACCACACTGAAACAGGTTTTTGTCTCCTTACACCAGAACCATTGCAATAACTTACTGGAAGGTTTGCTTGCCGCAAGTCTTACTTCATTCCAGTCCATCCTTTATTTATCTGCAAAAGGGATTTTACTTAAGTAAAAGTCTAGCCATGTCATCCCTATGTTCAAGAAACTGTTGGGTTTTTTCCTCAACTTCAAGATCAAATACTACCTCGTTCTTTCCAGTTTTCTACCACATACAAAGAGATATGTAATTTTTAGTCCAGTGATACTGATTTCTTTACTGTTACACAAGATACTCTATCATTTAACTTTAGGGATTTTCTCTGACTGTCCTCCTTGCCAGGAATGTTCTTCTCATCTCCCTCCTGACTTCCCTAGCTTCCTTCAAGTCCCAACTAAAATCTCACATTCCACAGTAAACTTATTTCAGTCCCTTTAAAACTAGTGCATTCCTTCTGTTGAGTATTTTCCATTCATCCTGCATGTAGCTTGTTTGCACACATGCATTTGCGTGTTGTCTTTCCCATTAGCTCTTTTACCTCTCTTTATGTCCCCAGTTCTCAGTACTGTGGATGGCGTATAGTTGGCATCTAATATATATTTATCAACTGACTGAGTTGAGGAAAGAAAGATATGCTAGGATATAAACATGACAGCATGGTGTATTGGAAAAATTCCTGGATCTGGAGCCCAGAGATATCAGTGAACCTTGGTTCCTGACTTTGTTCCTTACTACCTGTGTGATAATGAGCAAGACACTGAAACTTTTTGGGCCTCTACCTATAGGGTAGGGTAGACTAAATTATTTAGTAAACTTCTTTTAAACTCTAAATCCATGAGACATTTGATATTCAGAGGGTGGCACCAAGATGGCGACAGAAAAGGATACTCTTTTAGGGGCCGTCTCTCAAAACTTATAAACTAAGGACTCTAACTAAATTTTTGAGAGACAGAATCTGCAGTGGGATCCAGTGAGGCAGTTCTCCAACCCAAGGTAACCTGGAAAAGAGTAGAAAGGCTCACTCCACAGGTCTGGAGGGGTAGCCCACCAGAGCAAAGGAACGTCAGCCTCCCAGAGGAAAGCCCAGGGCATTGGGAGTAGGGCTCACGGCAGCGGGGGCAGTTTCCTGACCTATACTCAGGGAGCACTGGGCACAACTTGGGGGATTGGGGGGGGACCTCTGACAGAGCGAGCCAGTGAAGCCCAGCCCTCAGGGCACTCAGTGAGCAGCGTGGCCATGGCTGCCCAGATCCAGGAACCAGAAGCAGGCAGAACCAGTAAATAGGAGCCCCCAGGGCATGAGTGCTGAGCCTAGGGAGGGGAGTGGAAAGAGACTGCCAGAGGTCTGTACTCTATCCCTGGAACAGTACCCTGGGGCTCTGATGACATTCTGATCCTGATCACAGTCTAGGCCCCCCATAGAACAGCAGACCCCCCCCCACCTCAGCCCCATGGCAGAAGGGTGTTCTTGTGGTCATTCACAGACCAGGAGGGAAGACAGAGCCTCACACTGAGATCCTTGTGGGGGGTTGTCCCAATAATACTCAAAAGCTCAGGAAGCACCCCAAAACCAGGCACAGGCTGGAGAAATGAGTAAGCAGAGAAAAAAGAGGAACACCATTGTGAAATACTTTGCCTATAGACCCAAGAAGAATCAAAACACTCAGTCTGAAGATGAGGAAGTACAAGCTCTTACATCCAAAGACTCCAAGAAAAACAGAAATTGGTCACAAGCTATGACAGAGCTCAAAAAAGACTTTGAAAATCAAGTGAGGGAGATAGAAGAAAAATTGGGAAAAGAAATGAGAGAGATGCAGGAAAAACATGAAAATGAAGTCAGCAGCTTAGTCAAGGAGATCCAAAAAAATGCTGAAGAAAATAGCATGCTAAAAACCAGCTTAGGTCAAATGGATAAAGCAGTTCAAAATGTTATTGAGGAGAAGAATGCTTTAAAAAGCAGAATTGGCCAGATGGAAAAAGAGAAAAACAAGCTCTCTGAGAAAAACAAATCCTTCAGATGTAGAATGGAACTGAGGGAGGCTGCTAATTTTATGAGAAATCAGGACACAATACTTCAAAACCAAAAGAATGAACAATTAGAAGAAAATGTGAAACATCTCATTGAAAAAAACAACTGACATGGAAAACAGATTTAGGAAAGATAATCTAAAAATTGTTGGAATACCTGAAAGTCATGATCAGGAGAAGAGCCTTGACATCATTTTCAAAGAATTAATACAGGAAAATTGCCCTGATATCCTAGAAGCAGAGGGAAAGGTAGAAATTGAGAGAATCCACCAATCTCCCTGAGAAAGATATCCAAAAAAAAACAACCCCCAGGAACATTACAGCCAAGTTCCAGAACTCCCAAGTCAAAGAAAAAAATATTACAAGCAGCCAGAAGGACACAATTCAAATATTGTGGAGCTGCAGTAAGGATCACACAGGACTTAGCAGCAACTACATTAAAAGCTCATAGGGCTTGGAATATAATATTCCGGAAGGCAAAAATACTTGGAATGCAACCAAGAATCAACTACCCAGCAAAACTGAACGTCATCTTCCAGGTAAAAAAATGGACTTTCCTTGAACCAGGAGAATTTCAAATGTTCCTGTTGGAATGGCCAGAGCTGAACAGAAGATTTGATCTCCAAATACAGGACTCAGGTGAAGCATAGAGAGTGGAGGAGAAGGGGAAAATATGAGGGACTATTAATGATGATGAACTACATATATTCCTGCATAGAAAATGATGCCCATAATACTCATATGAACTTCTCATTTAATAGAGCATTTAGAAGGAGCTTTTATAGATGAAGCACAGGAGAGAGCTGAATTTGAAGATATAATGTGGTGTAAAAATGGAGTCAATGTCTGAAAGGGAAATGTAATGGGAGAAAGAAAAAGGAGAGGTAGAATAGGCTAAGCTATTTCATATAATAAGATTTTTTGATTACAATGAGTTATTGCAATGATATGGAAGGGGGAAGGCAAGGAGGAATGAGGGAACCTTTGCTCTCATCAGAGGTGGCTAGGAGAGGAAACAGCATATATATACTCAATGGGATATAGACATCTGGAATAAGAAGGAGAGAAGGGGGCTGAGGGGAAGGGGAGGAATGTGAGTGATGGAGGAGAGGATGGACTATGGGGAGGAGAGTGGTCAGATATAACACATTTTCTTTTTTTACTTCTTGCAAGGGGCTGGGATTGGATGTCCTGTCCGGGACTATAGGGTCAGGTAGATGCTGGACCTAAGGGGTAGTATGTGGGCTCAGGGCCTCTTGGCCCCAGTGCTGGGGATCTGTCTGCTGCGCCACTCAGCTACCCTACAGCAGAGACAGAGTGAAGGGAGAGAGAAAATACAGGATATGGTAGTGGAGAAGTACAAATGTGGGGAGTTGCAATCAGCAATGGCAACGGTGGAAAAATATGGAAGTAGCTTTTGTGAGGGATTTATCATAAAGAATGTGATTCACCTGTGCCAGAGCTGGACATTTTGGAACATAGACTGAAGCACATTTTTTATTATTATTATTTTGGGGGAGGGTTGCAGGGCAAATGGGGCTGGGTGGCTTGCCTGGGGCCACACAGCTGGGTGATTGTTGGGTGTCTGAGGCTGGATTTGGACCTGGATGCTCTTGGCTCCAGGGCTGGTTCTCTGTCCCCCACCCGGCTGCCCCTACCATTATTATTATTATTATCATTATCATTATTATTACTATTACTATTTTATTTTAATTTTGGTCTTTATTTTATTATATTTTTTCCAGGGCAATAGGGTTGGGGTGGCTTGCCTGGGGTCACACAGCTGGGTGATTGTTGGGTGTCTAGGGCCAGATTTGGGCTTGGGTGCTCCTGGCTCCAGGGCTGGTTCTCCATCCACTGTGCCACCTGGCCACACCCTATTATTATTATTATTATTATTAAATTTAATTTTAATTTTTTTCTCTCTCCTTTACTTTATCGCTTGTGAGGGTCTATGTTTTTTGGGGGGAGGGGGTATTATGTTTACTCTTAAACAAGAATATTTTAGTAATGTATAAAAAAAGCATCATTTGCACAAAACAAGAGTAAATAAATAAACAAACAAATAAATAAATAAATCTATGAGACATTCAAAGGAAGATGTGAGAAAAGCAACAGAAGAAGGCTGAGTCCTGAGGTTTCTTAATTTAGGTAAATTGCTTTTGTTTTTTTCAAGATCATTAATCAAGATATATTTATTAAATGCCTAATATGCATGGAAAAACTATATCGAGTGCTAGAGATATAAACATAAAATTGAAATAGATACTGGCTTCAAGGAGCTGATATCTATTTACATGTAAGTAATTGCAAAAGAAATAAGAGATGATTTTTTTTGAGGGCAGTGGCATTAGCAGCTAGGTAAATAAGAAAAGTTTTCATATAAGATAAAACTGGACGTAGTTTAAGAGATAAGCTGTTCTAGGAGGAGATGAAAGAGGGAGGGCCGTCTTATTGTACTCTGCCCTTCACCAGATTTCTTTCAGAGTACTTTTTAAGAATTTTAATAAATTGGCTATTGTCGAAATTAAAACTAGAAGAGTGAAGAACTTTAATACCATTTCATATAAAGATCAGTTGATGGAATGTTGTGTGAGAAACAACAGCAAGAAAGCCAGCTTGACTGGTATTTAGAGGGTGTAAAGGGAAACAAGAGAGGATTGGATCCAGTTTGTGAAGTTTTAAATGTTAAATAGAGGATTTTAAAAAATGTTATCCTAAAGGTAATGGGTAGTCACTGGAATTTTTTGATCATGGAATGACAATAACATGAAAAAATATCACTTGGTACCTATGTGGAGTACTATAGAGGGGAGAAATTGAAAGCAAGGAGATCAGTTAGGAAGTTATTTCAATAGTATAGATGAAAAATGATGGGTACCTGAACTCATAAGATGGCACTGTGAGTGAAAAGAATGAAGCTGAAATATTGTTGAAGAAGGATCCACAAGCAAGAAATAGGAAAGTTCCAAAGGGTCAGCGTGCTTGTTGTTTTTTTTTTTTTTTTGAGGGGAGAAGATAATGAGTTCTGTACTAAATGCAAAATCATAGATTTAGAACTGAAAGAAACTTTTAAAGGCAATCAAGTCCAGCTCCCAAATTTTGTTGATGAGGACACTGAGACTCAAAGAGGAATAAAAGCTAAGGGTTAATAAGTCCAAGTGCTTTATCTAGCATATTACACTGCTTCAATGTTTTGAGTTTGAGGTGCCTGTGGTGTATATTCAATTTGAAATGTCCAATAGAGAGTGATCCAGGACTGTAGTTCTTGAGGGAGACTAGGAAATGAAATACAAACATACACACACACACACACACACACACACACACACACACACACACACACGATTCATTTGTAAGAGATTAAGAGTTAAATCTAAAGGAACTGAGAGGTCATCAAGTATAAAAAGTGTAGAAAGAGAAAAAAGACCTAGTGGATAATGATCCATTAAAAGAGATTAAGAAGTCTTATAGGTAGAAGGACACAAAAAGAGCAAAAAACTAGGAAGGAAAGAGTAACCAGTAAGCAAGCAAGGTCATTACATTTTGCTTTTAAGAGATGATTGTTAACTTTGGAGAGAGTAGTTTTCTTTTTTTAATTAATTTTTATTAAAGATATTATTTGAGTTTTACAATTTTCCATTTTCAATTGAGTGATAAGATCAGAAGGACCATCAGAAATTGAAGAGTAGGAGAGGCTAGGTGACACAGTGGATAGAGCACCGGCCCTGGAGTCAGGAGTACCTGAGTTCAAATGTGGCCTCAGACACTTAATAATTACCTAGCTGTGTGGCCTTGGGCAAGCCACTTAACCCCATTTGCCTTGCAAGAAAAAAAAGTTGAGGAGTAAGAAAAGAATTTGATTCAGTGTTAATAGTCACCCCCTTTCTTCCCCCCAACTTCTCCCTACCTCCCAGAGTTTCATTGTGAAAATTAGAAGAGATATAGGACAGTTGCTTGAGAAGGGTGATAGGATCAAATGTAGATTTTTTTTTTTTTAGGTTGTTGCAAGGCAATGGGGTTAAGTGGCTTGCCCAAGGCCACACAGCTAGGTAATTATTAAGTGTCTGAGGTCAGATTTGAACCCAGGTACTCCTGACTCCAGGGCCAGTGCTCTATTCACTGTGCCACCTAGCCGCCCCAAATGTAGATTTTTTAAAAGAGACTTGGTTTTCCAAGTAGCAGAAAAAGATTTAGAGTAAAAGAGAGAAGAGGAACCTGAAAGGAAATCACCTCTGCTGTTACTCTGCTAATGATGGTGTGAGAAACTCAAGGGGAGAAAAGATTTGGAGAGAATCCATCATAGCAGCTATTTTAAAGAATCTGTTATAGAGAAGTGAAATTATGGTCTTGTTTTAGGGAGGGCTTAAGAGTAGATATTATATAAATTTCTAATGGACCCAGGCAGTACAGTTATAGGACTCCCTTTATTACCTCTGGGAAACCTTAAGTAGGAGTAGAAGACTTGGGATTTGGTAAGATAGAAGCAATGATAGGACAGAAGTGTAAGGGATTTGAAAAAGGGGCCAGGGTAACATTTGGCTGTTTAAATATAGGGTCACTATTGGAAAAGGAGGAAAATGAAACCGATAAATTCTGAGGGATAAAGGGACTGAAGGTCTATGGAAATGTGGCCTCTTAGCTGTTTTTGTACAGACCACGGACAAAGTAAGGTTTTTTAAAATTTTTAAATAGTTGAAACAAATCAAAACATTATACTTTATGACATTAAAATTATATGTGATCAAATTTGTGTCCATATATAAAGATTATTGTAACATAACTTCTGTATTAGCTATGATTTTCACACTACAAAGGCATAATTGAATAGTTGTGACAGGTTATTTGTGGCACTTATCACTTCACAAATGCTGCTTTACATAACAGAGCATGTGAATGCAATTCTAATTATACAGCATTTCAAGTGCTATAAATATCATCATACCAGAACTTATTTTTTTATTATCAGAACTTACCCATCATGTCAAAATAGGAAAAGAGAAAAATGAAAAAGTTTTATGTTTTTTTTTTAACTTTGTTCTGATACTGAATTTTTTTCTGAACGAGAACTGCCCTCAACTACTACTATCAAGTACCAAATGGCTTTGGAATTTAACTTTTACTGAATATATGATATTTCTTAATTAATTTACCTAAAATTACAAGTTAAATAATACTTAAATGTGAAGCTTATATTGTAGTAAAACCAATTCAATGGCCAGTAATACTATTTGAATCACAAGTAATGTCAAATTACTTTGTACGCTTCAAGTGCTGTCAAAAGTGAAAACAAGATCTGTATTCCCACCCAAATTTGCAGCAGATATTTTTCTGAGTTCTAGAATTTCACAGATTTTTAATTGCTCTAATTTTCAATAGCTGGGGTTTTTAACCTGGGTCCAAGAACTTTTAAAAATATATTTTAATCATGTATTTCAATATATTTGATTTCCTTTTTAATTCTGTATTTTATTTTATTCATTTAACAGGCATTATTATGAGAAGGCAGTTAAATGTTTCATGAGATTGCCAAAGGGAAATATGATACAAGAAAGTGATTTTCCTAAAGCAGTGTTCTGATCGTATCACCTTCATACTTTTTTTTTTTTAGGTTTTTGCAAGGCAAATGGGGTTAAGTGGCTTACCCAAGGCCACACAGCTAGGTAATTATTAAGTGTCTGAGACGGGATTTGAACCCAGGTACTCCTGACTCCAGGGTCGGTGCTTTATCCACTGAGCCACCTAGCCGCACCCCCCCCTTTTTTTTTTTTAGGTTTTACCTTCATACTTAATAAATTCCAATGGCTCACTATTTCCTCAAAAGAAAAATCCTTTATTTGACAGTCCCTCCTACTACCTTTCCAGTCTTCTTATAACTTACTCCCTACCACACACAACATTTTGATATGATGGCTCTGGCTTCTTTGCTGTTCCACGAATAAAACACTTCATCTTTAGGTCCAGGAATTTTCTCTGGCTATACAGTATTCTATGCCTGGAATGCTTTTCTTTCTTATTTCTCCCTAATGGCTTCCTTCAAATCCCAGCTAAAAATCTCTGCTTCTACATGAAGTTTTCTCATTCCCTATTAATTCTAATGCCTTTTTTTCTTTTACTAATTTCCCATTTATTTGCTGGTCTGTGTGTATTTATTTGCTTGTTGTTTCTCCTATTAGCTTGTAACCTTCTTGAGGGTAGGGACTGTCTTTTGCATCTTTTTTTTTTTTTATCCCCAGTGCCTAAGAATAGTGCTTGTCATGTTGTAGGCACGTGTTGTTTATTTACTCACTGACAGCTGGCTGATAGAATTGTAAGGATCGAAAAAGTTATTTATCTATGTAAAACTTCAGTTGTTATGGAAATATAATGATATTGATATTATATTATTATTTTACTTTGTTGTCACCATATAATATGAGAAACCATTAAGAAACCCTAAAAAGATTAAGTAAAATAAGTAATTATTTTGAAAACTGAAGTTGCAGCTGAGAACTATTTACTCTACTAAATTTCTTGTCACTGATTAGTATTCATCTAAAACAAACTTCAGGGATTCATTTATTATTGATATATGGACCAAATAATCAAAATTCCTTATTTATTTGATCTCTTTAGGGTATATAACTAGTAGCAGTATCACAGGGTCAAAGGGTATTCACAATATAATAATCAATATATGTTTATTAAGCGGTCACTGTGTGCCAAAGCACTATATTAGCTTTTTAAACATCAATCCAAATTACTTTCCAGAATGGCTAAACCAGTTCACAACTCCACCAACAGTGCATATGTACTTTTCCCATAGCATATCCAGCATCTATCATTTTCTTTTTCTGTCAACTTTGCAAATCTCTTAGATATGATGTTGCATCTCAGACTTTTTATTTGATTTTATTTCATTATTAGTCATATAGAGCATTTTTTTTTCCATATGACTATTGATAGTTTGAATTCCTTCCTCTGAAAACTGTCTATTCATAACCTTTGGCCATTTGTTAGTTGGAGTAACACTGACAATTATATAACTCCCAAAGGACCCTTCCCCCTGCAGCATTCTCTCTGATTAGATGGCTCTTCCCAGAATACTATTTAAGTAGGGTACCCAAGTCAGCCAAGTCTCAATCCTATTCAAGTTGTACTCTAAACTTCTTCTACCCTTTATCCTGATTGGTAGTTTTGTGGCCTCCCTTATCAGTTTCCTTTTCTCTGTTATCTTCCAAGCATTAGAATATAAACCATTTGGAGGCAAGGACTATCTTTCTACTTTCTATTTGAACTTGGCATAGTGTCTGGCACATTATAAATCTTTGCTTAATGCTTACTGACATAACTGACTCATGGTGAATATACAGAATGAACTTTCCTGTTTTAATAGTTTGAATCAATTAGAAACAACTTTTAAAGAATTAATTATCTTTCTTTTTAAGCCATACATTGTCATTTTGTCTTCTTGTTCTTTAGCAATTTCTGTAAGCAAAATAAGCATTGATAGAACATGAAGAATTGAATATATTGTCTCTGTACTAAAAATGTTGAAAACTGAAGATGAATCCTTTCTTTATAAAGATGTTCTTAATAGAAATAGTTTGCTTTGGTCACTCAATAGTTTGGTATGGTCACTTGTCCACTTTATGCAAAATTAATACATTCATGGTTCTATTTCCAGCTTTGCAAGAATACAAAATCTGATGCAAGGGTGAAGGATCTATGTGATGAAAACACTCACCTGTTAAAAACTTTAGAGATTACTGAAGAACGGCAGAAAACAGCAGAAAAGAAAAACTATCTTTTGGAAGAGAAGATTGCAAGCCTCAGTAACATCATCAGGAATCTAACACCAGCACCAATGACTTCTCCACCCCCTCTCAGGTCTTAGATGAGCCATAAAATATCAATCAATATACACTGCACTAAAATATAACATTTCAGTAAGATATTCCTGTCCCTTTCTCTCTCTTCCCAATCTTATGGTATGATTATTTTCATGTTCATTTTCAGTTGGACAATATAAATTAATGCTACTATAATAAGAAATATGAAAGCTCTGTGTCTTCAGAGCTCAAATGTAACAAGTTAAGAGGAACATCCTAAACTAAAGCGTTTGCTAAAATATAAAAGGGAAATCTCAGTATCCTGTCTGATTAACTCTCACAGTGCTACAAAACAAATTAGGAAATTCTGATCAATGTTCAACAGGGAGAAATGACAAGTTTCTTTAAAATAATATTAGCCAGCATCATAAGCTTTGATCATAATGTACCAAGGAACAATTGAAAATAAATTTCCAAATGTAGTACAATGTGATAAAAAATAAAACAAAAGCACATGTCAAACTTTATTTCCATATTAAATTTTGGTGACTCAAATCATGCTTTAAATAAAATATTCTAAAATAAGGGTTTCATAATAAAACTTAATCTAAAACTGCCAGAAATATATATATATAATATATATTTATATGTGTATGTATATTCATAATGCATATGTATGCATTGTATATATATATATATACACACATCAACATATTTTTCTAAAAGAATCCTTTGAGTTAAGAATGTCTTACTCTATGATTTAAATTATTTCCAAACCTTGAATTCAATGTATTTTAAGAAATACTGTCTTTTTAGTCACCTATGATGATGAAATTCTAAATTCATATGAAATCAAGCCAAATTAAAAACTTAAAACCCCTTTTAGCTAATATTTTTTAAAAATTTAAATGTGAACAAAGAATAATATGTATGTAAATTTTGATTATTTCAAGTTTTGAGTCTTGTGAAAATGGCTAAAAATAAAAGTATTTTGTAAATATGGGTGTGTGTGTGTGTGTGTGTGTGTTTTTCCTATTTCTGCGTATGCAAATACTAGAACATTTAAAGACACCCAGCTCAGATTTTAAGTCTGACTTTTAAAGCATATTCAAGTTACCCTTGAGTATAACAATTCATTAATATAGCACTTTAAACTTTTTAAAGCACTTTTCTTACAATAACCAAGAAATATCATGAACATCATTGTTCCCATTTTTTAATGAAGAAATTGAGGTGAAGTAATTGTCTGTGATCACACAGATAGTAGATAATAAGAGCTATATTTAAAACCAAGTCTCCTGATTCCAAGACTAACCTTCATTCCCATATATTTTGCTGCCATACATAAAATACATGCTATAGGACTTTGGGTAAATAGTATACTTGTATCAGTTGTAAAGTTCACAGTTGATCTTAACTGAAAAGGGGTCTGGTAAGAGACTTTTATGGATATTTCAAAGCAACAGTTTTATATCATTTGACAATTATTATGAATGTTGCTTTAAGAAAGGTTTGTTTGCCAATATTCACAGAGGTCAAGACAGGAATATAAGAGCTTGTTCTAGTAATTATCTGTCATTTTGTCATTTGAATAACCACATTGATCAAAAACTTTATCTTGTCACATGACAATCTTTTTTATCTTAAAATTTTTTATTGAGGGGTGGCTAGGTGGCATAGTGGATAGAACACTGACCCTGGAGTCAGGAGTACCTGGGTTAAATCCTGTCTCAGACACTTAATAATTACCTAGCTGTGTGGCCTTGGGCAAGCCACTTAACCCCATTGCCTTGTAAAAAAAATTATTGATATATCTTTTTTAATCAGTTATTTTATACTGTTCAGTTAACAAAAAAAGAAAAATGCTCTTTCCCCCTCCCATTCCATTTCCCATGGGTATGAAAAACAAAGCCACTTTTATAGAGATGTATAATCAAGCAAAACACATCTATATTGCTCTTGTATGAAAACAATATATGTATAGAAATGTGTATGTATACATATTCACATATGTAAATATATGTGTGTATATATGACATATATGTTTTATTCTACACTCTGAATCTTTTGCCTCTCCAATAGGAGATGAGTAGTATGCCTTGTTAATCCTGAAATAATCAGACTTCCTGGTTAAAAATTGTTTGTCATTACAATATTGCTATCATTATATATATATATATATATATATATATACATATATATATATATATATGTATTGTTCTAAAAAGTGAGGTTAAGATGATTAGCAAGAAGAAATACAGCTTAGCTCTACAAAGAACTAGAAAAACCAAACTGACTCTTGATGGGGAAAACCAAGAAAACGTTGCAAGTCATTTTTTCAATCCAGGTTGGTATAGGAAGATAGATAGCTCTGTAGACATAGAGGAAGGGATTTGGTAAGAAGAGTGCCACACAAAGCAAACTAGCACAAGAATGAGCCTATACACTAGAAAAAGAAGAAATCTCAGATCCAAAGGAAGAAATCTCAAATGGGAACAGATGCCAACCGGCAAATTGGTCAACCACTACTCAGTTTCAAGTCATAAATCCAGGGCTGACTAAGGAAAGTAACTGAACATAGGTGTGATATTTGAAGTTGACATAATCTCTAGATTGGATGTTTAGAGGGAAGCTAGTTTAGAAGCCACATGAGAGTGTTTCGAATCCCAGGAACGGAGCAGGGTCTAAATTCCAATTTCTAGCCTAATCTGAAAAGCCTACCAGGGAAGGAATTCAAAGGAGAACCTGAAGATGAACCAGCAAAGCTTTCCATTTGATTGCTTGGGCTTAGAATCTGGGTGAACACTACACTCACATTTAAAAAATTTTCTTACATTTTTCTTTCCTATCTCATGTATTTCTTTCTTTTCCCTTAATCCTAATTCCTCATACCCAAAATGACTAATCTGTAAACATGATAAATATAAATGTGTATATACAATATTCACCTGTTTGCTGCTGAGGGGAGGGGGGTGGGAAGGGAGGGGTGCAAGGAAATCATGTAACTTAAAAATATGCATATGGATATGGATAAATATTGAAAAACTTTCATAACATGTAATTAGAAAAATAAAATAACAATTAAAAAAATAACTGACCATAAAATGACCCCGGGGGGGGGAACCGAAGGATCATTGTACTACCTAAATGCCATGACAAAAAAAAATTCTTAAACATCACATTTCAAAAATTTTAAAAAGTAAACTTCCCAGATCTCTTAGAACCAGAGTGAAAAGTAGAAATAGAAAGAATCCACTAACCATCTCCTGAAAGAAATCCCAAAATGAAAACTCCCAGGAACATTAGAAACAAAATCCAGTTTCCAGGTCAAAGAAAAAGTACTGCTAGCAACCAGAAAAAAAAAGGAATTGAAGTATCAAGGACCAGCAATGACTATAAAGGCAAATTTAGAATTCAATATTTCAGAAGGCAAAGTAAATGAGCTTACTGCCAAAAATAATTTACTTAACAAAAATGATTTTAATCCTACAAGTGAAAAAAAAAAGTAGATCTTTAAAGAAATAGAGGATTTTTAGGCCTTCCTGTTGAAAAGACCAGAGTTGTGGAGAAGCTAGTCATTCAAATGTAGGTGTTAACTGAAATGTTAAAAGGTAAATAGGAATGAACAATCATCAATAATTGAACCTTTTTTCCTCTAAATGCTTGCAGTAAATTTTTCTTTGGCTTGAAAGATCTAGATTTTGACCATAAAGTTCCTGGGAGTTTTTTTTCTTTTTCCAAGAGGTAATTTGGTGAACATTTTGCCATTTTACTTTGTCTTCTGACTAATATCTAAGCAATTTTTAAATTATTTCTTTTGTTTTTGCAAGGCAATGGGGTTAAGTGACTTGCCAAAGGTCACACAGCTAGGTAATTATTAAGTGTCTGAGGCCAGATTTGGACTCAGGTCCTCCTGACTCCAGGGCCAGCGATCTATCTACTGCGCCACCTAGCTGCCCCCAGCAATTTTTATTTAAGATTTCTTAAAATGTGGCATCTGGGCTCCATATTTTACTCATGTCTTTTAAGATAGCTTAATTTTTTTCTGATTTTTCTCTTTTAGACTTGTTTCTTGATCATTTTTAAATATAAAATATCTTACATTTCCTTTTAGTTTTTTCAGTCTATGCTGATGATTTTTCAGATCCACTTATTCAGCCTAACTCCTGCTGACCTTATTTCTCATCTCTAACTGACTTTTACATATCTCAAACTTGATGTTTAATAGATATCTTAAACTCACCATGTCCAAAATTGAATCATTATCTTTTCCCCATAAATCTTCCCCTTCTAAATTTCCCTGATACTCTCAATCCCCCAGTCCCAGTGCCTAGGAGTTATTTTAAATTCCTCATTCCCTGTCACTTCCTATATCTAATCTGTTGCCAAGGCCTTGGCAATATCTCCTGATCATGCCCCCTTCTCTCATACTGCCACCATTCTGGTATAGGCCCTCATCTCCTTACTCCTGCATTATTGCAAAATCTAACTAGCTGACCTACCTGCACATAATTCTCCTTCCCCCAGCTCATCCTTCTTTCAGTTGCCAAAGTAATTTTCCTAAAGTATAGTTAAGACAATGTCACCCTTATACTCACAAACTACCTGTAACCTCAAAGACCAAATACAAAATCCTATTTGGTATTCAAAACCCTTCACAACCTATCCTCCCCTTCTTTTCCAGTCTTCTTACAATTTGAATGCCCTATACTAATATTTTTTGATCCAGTGATACCGGGCTCTTTGCTCTGGGCATTTTTACTGACTGTTCTTCATTTCTGTAATATTCTCCCTTCTCATTTCCACCTTCTGGTTTCCCTGACTTCCCTAGCTCCATCCATCATCTGTCTATCTATCTTTCTATCTATCCAAACATTTATCCATCCATCCATCCATCCATCCATCCATCCATCCATTTATATGGGCAGTTAGGTAGCATAGTGTATAGAGCACTGGCCTTACCATCAGGAAGATGGGAGTTCTAATTCCACCTCAGGCATTTGACAATTACTAGCTGTGTGACCTTGGGTAAGTCATTTAACTCTGCCTCACATCCAGGGCATCTCCAGTCATCCTGATTCATATCTGGCACAGGACCCAAATGACTCTGGAGGAGAAAGTGAGGCTGGTGACTTTGCCCAGCACCCCTCACTTAAATCCAGTTCACGTGCTTGTCACAGCATCACCTCCCTGATGTTGTGATCTTCATCAAGAATGAAGGACAGGGGCAGCTAGGTGGCACAGTGGATAAAGCACTGGCCCTGGAGTCAGGCGTACCTGGGTTTAAATCCAGTCTCAGACACTTAGTAATTACCTAGCTGTGTGGCCTTGGGCAAGCCACTT
This sequence comes from Macrotis lagotis, assembly GCF_037893015.1. Taxonomy (NCBI): domain Eukaryota; kingdom Metazoa; phylum Chordata; class Mammalia; order Peramelemorphia; family Peramelidae; genus Macrotis; species Macrotis lagotis. Next base: position 270,169,570 of record NC_133661.1, on the reverse strand, counting down.
AACCCCATTTGCCTTGCAAAAACCTAAAAAAAAATGAAGGACAAAACTTTAGCTAAAATCCTACCTTCTACAGGAAGACTTTCCCAATCCTTTTAAATTCTAAACCCTTTCATCTACTGATAATTTCATATTTATCCTGTATAGCTTATTTTTGTGTAGTTGTTTGTATAGATTCATTCATGTTTTCTCTTCGATCAGATTGGGACCTCCTCACTTGGCACATAGTAGGCACTTTGACTGATTCTTTGGTTATCTTTGTATCTTATCAAAGGATCTCTTATATAGTTAACCCACCAGAAGCAGTTACAAAATGTATGCACAATGCACTTCTATATGTCATTGTGACTAGTCTCTTTCACATGCATAGATACCATCAGAGACCCTCTTTGGTTATGCCAGACCTGTTAGAATCTCTACCCCACCACCACCTCATCTGAAAAAATTTGCTGTCAACAGCAAAACAGCAGACATGGATTTTCAACATATTTTCCATGTCCCTAATCTAAAAAGTCTTCTGCATTTTGGGAAGGCCTAAACATTGTCCTTTTAAATTGTTTCCCCAGTGTAAAATAGGATAATCTCAACATAGTTTATGGGACACAGTTTTATATAATCCAACCATAGGTAAAAATTATAATTGTCCTCAAATACAAAACTATTCAAATTTAACAAACAAGGAACCCTTCACAAAGTTTATCAAAATTACTACTAGGTAGTATTCAGCAGGTGACTGATTTGGCATTTAAAATGGTCTTCCTAAACCAAAAGGCAATAAAAAAGAGAAAAGTCAAATCAGTTTCCAGGTTAAGAAGAAATCTAGTCTTTTTTTAATTAATATTTTATTTGTTTTCCAATTATATACAATAGTAGTTTCTACCTATCATTTTTTGTAAGGTTTTGAATTTTGCAATTTTTCCCCTACCCTCCCTTCCCTTCCCTAACCCCCCACAAAAGGCAGTCTCATAATCTTTATATTGTTTCTATGCTATACATTGATTGAATGTGTTGAGAGATAAATCATATCCTTGAGGAGAAAATAAAATATTAGAGATAGCAACATTATGTAGTACATAAGACACCTTTAAAAAAAATTCAAGGTAATAGTCTTTGGTCTTTGAGAAATCTAGTCTTTACAGAGCTACGTAGATGGTGTGAAACTCTTTTCCAAAGGGATTTTAGACCTATTGTTAATTGGAAATTACCATTTTTCTCTTTGAAGCAAAACCCACTCACATGGTGAAAACTTCAAAATTTTTGAAGCACCCAAGGTTATCTAACTAGAATATGCACAAAATTTTCAAATAATCTTTTCTATACAGAATTTCTCTAGCAGTCTCCTACAGCATAGGCAATCCAGTCAGAAATTTAGGCAAATTTCCTCTGGATTGTATAACTTTATCCTGAAATTTCTGCCAGATTATTCTGTAGGCCAGATTATTCTCTCCAGTTTACTTATTTTAAACCTAGTTTTCAGTGGTTGTGTTTTAGAGCCCTGGGAAAGCTATCATTCTTTTAATGGGACTTTCCCATAGCTTATTCAGAGGATATAAAAAGAAGTTTAGAGAGGTTCTAATCTCTACTGGATTGCCAAAATATGGAAACTGTAAACTTCCTCTTGTGTCCTCTGGCTAGAAGCCTGGTGAGAGAAAGCAGTCACATTAGTGATAAACTACCTGGGTGTATTATTGCAACCCCTACTATGTGAAGTAGTACAGTATTGTAAGGGGCAAAAGTGCTGACTTTTCAGAAACATAGTGCTAAATTAGTCTAAGCCATAGGCCTCAGTTTCTATTTCTCAAGAATCAGGTGATCATGAGAACCCGGATCTCCGACTAGAAAAATTATGTCACCCTAGCCTTGTAAGATGTAAATAAAGACTAACTTTCCTGGGAAAGCTTAGGTACACCTCCCTTCTCTTCGGACCATCAAGTTTGACCAAAAGAGGTCAGAAAAGAGAGCAGAAAAGAGGAGGGGGAATGGGTTGTGGTTTTTGTGGGGTTTTTTAACCCTGCTTCAGCTTCTGTAATTTGGCTTTTCCTGCTCTCTCTCATAGAGAGTTAGGAACTGCCCTGCTTCTTGCAAGAACCAAATTAAATTTTAACTCTTTGCTGCCACTTTGAGAAGACTCCAAATAGTCATTTTGGGTTAGGGTTTAAATCCCCCGCACAGTATTTATGGGGAGTGGGGGGAGGGAGAGCAGCAACAGACACTCATAACAAATGGGCTCCTGAACAAGCCACTGGAACCCTATCATTTTCAGGACTTCACAGACTCTAAGCATCAGTATTTGTACATCCCCAGAGAAGCTCAAGTTACACAATTTCCTCTGTTTGAAATTTTCATTCCCTGACAAATAGGCTAGAATACATTTAAACTTTTTTCTTTTGTCTCCCTTCTCTCCACCCCACCTCCCCAATCTTTATCCTAAGAGTTCTCTGTAGTCTTTGAGGAGGCATAAGCAAATGACATACATTTGCTTCCCCGGGGTCATATAATAAAATCTCAATATCTAATGTAATCCCACATGTACAAATGAAAATCAATTATTTACAAATACAAAATTTGGCAGATTCATAGTATTTGCTAAATCCTGTGTAATCATGGCTCCATGATATTTGAATTATTTCTTTTTGGTTCTTTGCAGAATTTTCTTCTTATGTCTTTCAGGAGGTAGGTTAGACATCAGGGTGTTTTTCCTCAATATTTTCTTGAAATATAAGGTCCAGACTTTTTTTTTTAAATCATTTCTTTCAGGTGATCCACTGATTCTTAAATTATCTCTTCTGCATCTGTTTTCCAAGTCAGCTGTTTTTCCAATGAGCTATTTGACATTTTCTTCTATTTTTTCATTCTTTTGATTTTGTATTATTGTTTCTTGATGTTTTATGAAGTCATTAATTTCCACTTGCTTAATTCTAATTTTTAAAGAATCATTTTTTCCTGTGAGCTTTTCAGAAAGGAGATTCTTTTCAAACTTTGAGGGAATGGTCTTGGAAGGTAATTGAGTGGTTGTGGTTGAAGATTAAGTGACCATATTTCTGGAATGTCAAAACTTTAACAGATTATGCTTGTTCTTCAGGATTCTTACAACTTCTCTAAGCTGGAATGCTTATAATATAAAATTAGGTGAAATTGTTTCTGTCGTACTTGTGTCTAAAACAGAGTATGGAATTGATGTCTTTTTACTTTGGCAGTGCTATACTGTTTTGAACAAGGGCTATTCTTACCTTTAACAGTGATCAGGGACCTCACTTTCCTTCTGAATTGTAATTGTACAGCTACACTACATATTTGAGAAGGTAAACTGATGTACTTTTAGTTATGTCTCTTCGATACACACAAGGGGATGTGCAAGAGATCATGGCCCTTCTCTTGCTATTGAGATAGGACTCAGTAGGCCCAATATTAGAGAAATCTCTCCAAACCATCAAAGAATCATGTCCATAAAACATTTTTTTATGTAACAACTGTACAACCCAAATTTACAGGGCATATTGATTTTAAGAAAACATTATATTTTCAAAAAAGCTTTGTAAAAAGAATTTCATTGGTCAGACTGCATCCTGGAATCTTGAAATTATTATCTTTCCCACAAAATCCTCCTCCTTCCTATTTTCCCTATTTTCCTAGTCACTAGGTCTAGTCACACAATTTAGTTGTTATCCTTGAATACTCATTATCTCTCACCCCCTAGATGCAATCAGTTGCCAATATCTATCAATTCAACATGACAATATTTCATGTCTTCTTTTCTCTGAGTCTGCTACTACCCTGGTATAGGCCTTTGTCATTTCACCATTGGAGTGTTATAATCTTCTGGTTGGTCTCCAAGTCATAAGTCTCTCTTTCTCTCTCTCTCTCTCTCTCTCTCTCTCTCTTAGTTTGTTCTCCACTCAAGTGTTTTGGTGATCTTCCATCATGTCATCATCTAGTCAATAAATTCCAGAGGTTCCATGTTGCCTCTTCTAGGTTCTTCTACATGAAGAATTTTAAAAGTCAAAATTTTGATTTACTAAACTGTATGGCACACAGCACGAGGAAAGTTCACCCGTCTTAAGAAAACCAGTTTTTCTTCCTGTGTTCTTACTGATTTGGTTTGGTTTGGTTTGTTTAGTTTGGCTTTCATTTTGAATTTGTACTAACCTGAACATTGCCCCTACAAGTATCAATTGAAAAGGGAACAAAATCCTGAAACACCAACTTTAAAAGAGAAAAAAAATTACCCAACCTGACCTGAGTGATCCTTGATGATTTCACTCTATTGCTGATCAATTGACAAAGACCCAACAACAAAACCTGCCAACATCATGGATAATCACTTTTTCCTGACTTTGTTCACAGAATTTGCTAGATGTTTTATTTTTTAAAAGTTTGGTATTTTTAAGCAGTGATGTAACTATTCATTTTCTGGGTTGTGACAAAGTATTTTAACTCAGTGGAGGATTTTCACACATTAGTTATGGGATCAGTGGCTGTTTTTGTGTTCAGAATGGGACTTAAGAAGGGTGTCTTTGTGCAAAGTAAAGATTTTGAACTTTGGCTTTTAAAGCTCTTCATAACTTAACCTTCTATTTTTCTAACTACTTATACCTTACTTATTCCTGCTTCCAAATACTCTGATCCAGTGACACTGCCTTCCCAGCTGTTTTTTACTGGCTATTTTTACTGGCTACCTTTTCATCAGGCAGATAAGTAGAGTGGATTGGAATCAAGGAGAACCAGAGATCAAATCCAATCTCAGATACTTAAATGTGCAACTCTGGCAAGTTGCTTAACTCTGCTTGCCTCAGTTTCCTCATTTGTAAAATGAATTATACAAGGAAATGGTAAACCACTCCAGTGTCTTTGCCAACAAAGCCTCAAATGGGGTCATGAAGAGTTGGTCACAACTTAAAATGACTGAAATATGGCCTTCTTATTGCTTTCTTCAGATTTTCTTCAAGTCTCAGCTAAAATTCTATTTTCCCTTCCCATTTTTCTTAATATTAATACCTTCCCTCTATTATCACCTACAATTTATACTGTATACATGTTGTTTTCTCCCTGTGAACTCCTTGAAAGGAGGTATTGTTTCTGTGTTTCTTTTTATTTAAATACCTATTTAGCATGTATAATTGTTCTCTTCCATCCTGATTATTCTTTGGAAAATATGGCAATTATCCTAGAGACATCAGTCCTTACTTTTTCATGGTCTGTTGCCACTAAAAGATAACACCCTTCAAGCAGGAACTATTTCAATCTCTTTGTTCAATAATTTAGAATTTTGTAAAGAATTCATTTAATTCAACTAATACTCACATTGAGAATATTTGTTGTAAGATTTAAATGAACCAAAATATACATTACACACATTTTCAGATTTTTGATGCATTGATCAGTTTCAGAATCAACTCCTGATTTTTTCTTTTTTTTTTGTCTTCAAAAATATTATTTATTATGTGAGAAGAGTGGGAGGGAGAAGAAATTCCAGGGGACACTAGGAGTGATGTAAAAAACAAAAGACATTATCTATTAAAATGAATGAAAAGTATCTGCTATTTTTGTAGCTAACTTACCAATTGTATCAGAAATAGATATTATTATATAATAATAAATTGTAGTATCAAAGATTGGCAGCTGAAAGTTATAGCTTTAACATGTCTAATTCTTTTTGAATTTTATAATTTTTTCCCCCAATCTCACTTCCCTTCCCCCCCACTCCCCACAGAAGGCAGTCTGATAGTCTTTACGTTGTTTCCATGCTATACACTTATCAAAATTGAATGTGTTGGGCTGGCTACGTGGCACAGTGGATAGAGCACCAGCCCTGGAGTTAGGAGTACCTGAGTTCAAATCTGACCTCAGACACTTAATAATTACCTAGCTGTGTGGCCTTGGGCAAGCCATTTAACCCCATTGTCTTGTAAAAATCTAAAAACAAACCTAAAAAAATTGAATGTGTTGAGAGAGAAATCATATCTTAAGGAAAAAATAAAATATAAGAGATAGCAAAATTATATAATATGTACTTTTAATATATATATATACCTTTAATATACCTATAATATATAATATATACCTTTAATAAAAAAAAAAGGTAATAGTCTATGATCTTTGTTTAAACTTCACAATCCTTTCTTTGCATACAGATGGTTCTCCATCACAGATACCCAAAATTTTCCCTGATTGTTGCACTGATGAAATGAGCAAGTCCATTAAGTTGATTACCACCCCCATGTTGCTGTTAGGGTGTACACTGTTTTTCTGGTTCTGCTCATCTTGCTCATCATCAGTTCATGCAAATCCTTCCAGGCTTCCCTGAATTCCCATCCCTCCTAGTTCCTAATAGAACAATAGTGTTCCATAACATACATATACCACAACTTGTTCAGCCATTCCCCAACATTTCTAATTCTTAATGAAAATGCACCTTGGTTATACAGTGGATAAAACACTTGGAAGCAGAAGGACTTATTTTCATGAGTTCAAATCTGTTAACCATTATTTCCCTTTGGCTAAAACAAAACAACAGAGTTAGTTTTATAAATGAAGTTTAATTCTCTAGGATCTTACCAGAAACCCATGGGTGGATGACATTCTTAAAAATGCCAAATATTTTTCCCAATATTTTGGGAAATTTTTATACAATTTAGACAGCCATAAAACTTTAGGTGGCCAACCAATGAGATTTCACATAGATGACGTGGTTTTACAAGTACAGTTCTCTCAAATCTTATAATTTTTTTTTTTTTTGCAAGGCAATGGGTTTAAGTGGCCACACAGCTAGGTAAAAATCTTATAATTTTTACTGAAAATTCCTATTGACAAGAATTCCACTTCTGCTGAAGTTTACAAAAAACAAAAGGATTTTCTTGATGCCTATCCAGGATGTCTCTTATCTTAAAGTTTGTTGATCAAAATCCTAACATTGTGATAACCAGATAGATATTGACACAGGTGAAGTTAGCATTGTAGGAGACAGGCCTTACATAGCAGACTAGCATTTTATAAAGTTAAAGGTTAAGAGACTAACTCCTGATCAGAAACACACTGCTTAAGAAATATTAATTCTTTCTTAAAGAGTATCACATTAGGGGGCGGCTAGGTGGCACAGTGGATGGAGCACAAGCCTTGGAGTCAGGAGTACCTGGGTTCAAATCCGACCTCAGACACTTAATAATTACCTAGCTGTGTGGTCTTGGGCAAGCCACTTAACGCCATTGCCTTGAAAAATCTTAAAAAAAAAAAAAGAACATCACATTAGACAAATCATACCTCAGACAATAGCTGTGACCTTGGGCAAGTCATTTAACTCAGTTTTTTAATTTCCTCATCTGAAAAACATGTACTGAAGAAGGAAATGAATAACTACTCTAGTATCTTTGTTAAAAAAAATGGCAGTCATAAATGTGGTTATAAAGAGTCAGCTGCAATTGAATAACAATAAAAATTCCAGTAATTTTGGGACTTCTGTTCAGGATTCACAATGTGGATATTTACACATAAAAGTCCTTTAGGTAAAGAAAAAACAATGGAAAGAAACACTTCAGATACTAGAAGTCATGATTTTAGGTTCTCTATTGCAGAACTGGCTTGCTAATGATTGCTCTTAGCCTAGGATATACTTAGGCAGAGGAGAGGAAGGAAATCTGGTAAAAATTACTGGAACCTTAACTGCTTTTGAAATTCAATGTAAAATCAAAGAATTTCAAAGAAAATAATGCTATACAAAATTTTGTTGGTTGATGTTAATTGACTTAAAAACTAAAGAACTAATTACATATTAAGAATTACATTTCACTGTAATATTTACAAATACACAGACATCTCCTATTCAATGCATAACTGCTTTCCAACTTGGATTGTGAATTAATGTTCTGTGCATTTTTAAAGAAGACCAGGACATCAGGAGGATACCATGATATCCAGTTTCACTTTCTCCTTCAGAACCACGGGGTTCAGTGACCAGTTATGAATCAGGATGACTGGAGATGGCCCTGGATGTGGGGCAATCAGGGTTAAGTGACTTGCCCAAGGTCACCTAGCTAGTACTATTCCAGCACTTGAGGATTTGAACTCCTGTTCTCTCAACTACAAGGCCACTGTACCACCTAGGCCCCCGAACTGTGAATGGCTTCCTTTCTTTGACAGGACGATGCAACTTGCCTGAATCAATTATTTTAAAAATAAAGCTTTTATGAATTAAAGTTGCAGTTTGAGAATGGGGGGGGTACTATTTTATTAAAGGATGTATTTTAATTTTTTGCTCTGTATTTACAAAATGTTCAATCGCCACATGCCTTACAATTAATTAAAATATCATTTCTTAGTTTTTAAAATCAATAAGAACTTATGCCCAAACCAAAAAAGTTCAACATTCTAGTGACAAATAAAAAAATAATTGCATTTAGCAAATTTATTTCAAATGTTATTCTACATCAGCTTCGCAATTTGCAAATCTGCATTTACTGTTTTGTTCATTGTAATCATATGATGTGATTTTTTTTCACGTTTTTTTCCTTTTAGTTTTTTTTTTTTTTTTTTTTTTTGTTTTGTTTTGCAAGGCTTGCCCAAGGCCACACAGCTAAGTAATTAAGTGTCTGAGGCCGAATTTGAACCCAGGTACTACGGACTCCAGAGCCGGTGCTCTAATCCACTGAGCCACCTCACGTTTTCTTTTAGGAGAAATGTTTTCCTTCCTCCTTTCTCTTTCATTTGTATGCCGGGAAGGGAATTATTTTAACTTCTTTATGTCAATACAAATTCAAATCCGGAGTATCCATTTTAAACTGATTCTCTTGGCGTCCCCGCTTCCTGCCCTTCCAGGGCTGGGACTGAATTTTTTCTTTTTTCCTCAGGCAGCACACGGCTTCAGCCGCTCCGGGTAGCGAGCCTAAGAATGAAATCTAAAGACCTTCCTGGCCGGCTTCCTCCGGGGCGCCCCCGAGCTGCACCCCCGAGCGTGTCCAAGTTTCTCCTGGCGCTCTTCTTTGGCTAGAGGTGCCGGAGGACGGGCGGAAGAGGCACGTGCTGCGTGGAATTCCCCAGAATCCCCTGCAGCCTCCGGGAGAGAGCGCAGCGCGGGAGGCTGCGGCCGTGTGGGCGCCGGGGCGCAGGCCGGGCCGCTGCGGATCATGGCCCTGGCCCCGGTCGACTGGACCCTCCTCCCGGCGTCCCTCCGCAGCCCCGCGGAGCAGGGGAGCTTCCCCGGAGAGAGCGCGCCGAGGGGCCGACACACCTAGCACCCCCGGAAAATGCTGCGAGCGCTGCGGAGGGGCCGGGGCTTGGGAGCGGCGGGCGCCTGCCGCCCGCGAGCAGCGCGGAGGGAAGTCGGCCGCGGCGCGGGCCCCCGGCACGGCGGAAGCCCGGGCTCGGCGCGCTAGGAAAGTTCGCTCGGCTCCCGGGGGCGACCCGGCGGGGCCCCGGCCGCCGCGGCGGGATGTTGTCCCGGAAGAAAACCAAGAACGAAGTGTCCAAGCCGGCCGAGGTGCAGGGCAAATACGTGAAGAAGGAGACGTCGCCACTGCTGCGGAGTGAGTCCCTGGCGAGGCGGCGGCGGGTGCCCGCGCCCCCGTCGGGGCCTGAAGCCCGGGCTCCCCAGCCCTGCTTCCGCTCGCCCCGCGGGGCCAGCGCTTGGGGGCCGGCGGCCGCGGGGCAGGGGGGAGCCCCGGGCTGCCCGGCGGGCGGGGGGGGGCACGGGCCACGCCTCCTCCGCTTCCCCCCAGAAACTGCCCTCACCCACCTCGGGATTTGCTGGCTCCTTCGCTTCCTTTCCCTCTAAGAGCCTCTAGTTTTAATTTTGCTTATTTTACTTTTCGGTGTTTCCTGCTGTTTCCCCTTTCTAAAACTAATTTAAAACTTAGTACCTGTAAGAGAGAAAGAGGACCAAAATGTGTCCCCTGGGGCTGTCAGGCCTCAGTCCAAATCTACCTGCGCATTGTTTGCCCGTACAATAAAAGACTTAAGGTAATCATGTAAATTATAATTCTCCAGGGAGTTATTAGCCTTCTAAAAGTTTAAATTGTGTTTGGAAACTGGTTTCAGCTTTTAGACTAATTAGAAGCCTACTGTGTGCTAGGCCAGTAGGGACACAGAGAAAAGGGATTCGCCACCTGCTTTCAAGGAACTCGGGGGGGGGGGGGAACAGTACGCATAAACATACAAATAAATAAATAGATAAACGTAAATAAATAAAATAAATAAAAAATAAATTTTTAGGAAAGGCTTTAGCGGGTGAAGAAGGATGCTAAAAGAGGTGGTGGCTCTTGAGGTGACATTTGAAGGCTCCTGGACTTTGAAGGTTAGGGATTCTAAGGCAGAGACAGCAGGGAGGGAATTAAAAGCATGGGAGGAAAAATCAGTACAAAAGGACAGAGACTGGAGGTGACATATCCTGTTTGAGGAACAGCAAGCATGCCCTCGTGCTGGGATGCAACTAGGAAAATGAGCCATTTAGTACATTTTATGAAGTGTCTGTTGTTGTTCAGTCTTAGCAGGCTCTTTGTGACCCTATCAGGGTTGTCCTGACAAAGATGGTGGAATGGTTGGCCATTTCCTTTTCCTGTCTATTTTACAGATGAATAAATTGAGACCAACAGGGTTAAGTGACTTGCCAGGGATTCCACATCTAGTAAGTGTCTCAGATGAGATTTGAACTCAGGTCTTCTTGACTTCAGGCCCAGCAATCTATTCACGACACCATCTGGCAGCCCCTGTTAAGTGCCTGCAGTATAATAAGCATTAGGAATGACAGTTCCTGCCCTCAAAGGAGCTTATAATTTAGTGGGGGGAGACAACCTGCAAACAGCTATGTTCAGATAAGCTATATACAGGATAGATAGTAAATAATCATCACAGAAGAAAGAGGGATGGGGAGAAGGGAAGTGAAGAGAAAGGAAATAAACATTTATATAGCACCTACTAAGGACCAGGCACTAGGTTTATTTAATTGAAATTGGGAAAATCTTTTTGTCTAAGGTGAGATTTTCACTGGGACTTTTTAGCCATTGAGGCCAAGAGGTAAAGATGAAGAGGGTGTGCATTGCATACATGATAGAATACCTTGTTCATGGATAGCAGGGTGGCTCATGTCACTGGATGAAAAAGTTTGAGGGTGATAGGGACGGGGGAGGTAGGTTATAAAGGGCTTTAAACCCTAGAGAATTTTATATTTATTCCTGTAGGTGATAGGGAGCCACCAGAATTTGAGTATGAGTGTGACATGATTAGATCTGTGCTTTAGAAAACTCCACTTTGGGAGCAGAGTTTTCATTTTAGATGACCTAGAGGAGGGAAATTTGTGACAGACAGACTGGCTTGTCAAGATGAAAATGTAAGTCTTGGCAACAGATAAATGGTGAGAGATAGTCTCTTTTGGGGGGCTTGGGAAGATGATCATACCTTTTTTCAGTAATAGGGAAGTTTGCAAGGGGGAGCAGTGGAGAGGGGGAAGATAATGAGTTCAGTTTCAGACATGTGGAGTTTAAGATCTCTATAGGATATCTATCTATCTATCTATCTATATACATATAGTCATTTGGAAATAGACTAGAGGGAGCTAAGGATTGAATAATATTTGAGAATATTTAGCAAAAAAATGATAATAAAATTCATAGGAGCTGATGAGATTATTAAGGAGTGGAGAAGAGGGCACGGAACAGCCCCAAGGTTCCTGGACTTGACCTGGATGAAGATCCATCCTAGAAGACTGAGAAGCAGTCATATAGGTAGGAGGAGAACCAAGAGCATATTGAGGAAAGGAGGGTGATCAACAGTGTCAAAAGATTTCAGAGAGGTCCAAAAGTCTGAGGTTTGGGACAAGACCTTTCAATTTTAACTTGAAGTTAGAAGAAGCCAGATTGTTAAGAGTTAAAAAGAGAGTGAAAGGAAAGAAAGTAAAATCATCTATTATATGTGACCTTTTCAAGAAGTTAAGCCATAAAAGACTAAAGAGATATTCTGTGTTGAGAACTAGTGGAGATGGAAGGATCAAATGATTTTTTGAGGATGAGGAGGCATGACCTTGTTTTTCAGACAGGAGGGAAGTAGCCAGTAGGCAGGGAGAAATCATATTAAAGTGAGAGAATTGGTGTGGTTGAGGGGATAGTCTGCTAGAGGAGATGGGATGGAATGAGATCACTTGAACCACTTAAGGTGAGAGTTCAAGGAGGAAATGGTAATAGCATCTGAGTGATCTAAGATGAGGATCAGAGTAAATAGTCTCAATTGGTCTTTTTAGTAAAATATGAGATTCTTAATTTGACAAGGTATTGGGAGGAAGTGCCATGGGAGGATTGAGGAAGGATGAAGAGGTTAGATTTGTAAGAGTATCTGTTGAGAGTGGAGTGAATTAATTAGACAAGTACAGAGGGATTGCTCAGCCCCCATGAGCCATATAGGTATGTAACAAATTTATAGTGGACTCATTCAGAATAGTTGTGTGATTTTTCTCCTTTGTTCAGCACTCCAGGGCAAAATTGACCTTTGACAAGGGAAGATGACATTGTAGAGTTGAACAGGAAGAGGAGGTTAGTGCAGGGGTGCTGGCCTGAGGTAGAACTGAATAGTTGGAGGGCTCAGTGTGGACAAAGCTGGGTTTGGTAATGGAAGGTAGGAGAGGTAGAAAACCAATAGAATATAATCAGGTAAGGGAATTTCAGAACTTATAAACTTGAAGGAGGTTCTTTTGTGATTGATGGTAAGATACGTATGTGGATTTCTGGCCTTGGGTCATGAATAGATAGAAATGTATATTTTCTCTCCATTTAAAGGAAAGTCAGTATATATAATGAGGTCCCCTAGTATGAGGGGTAGGAGTTGGAAAGGTAAGCTTGTGAGGAAGGAAGAAGAGTATTTTGGAGCTACCAGGATTTAGTAGTAGATGTGGATTGTATGGACTTCAAAGGTGGACAGCTTCCTGATTGATGGTGGTGGGTCAAGAACCTGGAAGTGTCAGTAGGGAATAAGGGGCATTCTGCTGTCTTCTCCATGAATGTAGGGGGCATGTGTTGAAAGTTCAGCTGAAATGAAAAAGGTTTTAAGATGAAAGCAAGTTTGTTGCATTGCAGAGGGCCTAGAGGAATGGATATTTGGTTGGGACTTGGGGATGGGGATTGAGGACAATGGGAATAAAGAATTGGGTAGTAGGGCAACGCTTTGGGGTTTTGGATGATAACCAACAGGGATTCAGAATTACTAGGATGTCACCAGGTTTTTGTTCATCTGTAAGTGTAAAATTTAGAGGATTTTCAAAGTCATTATTATAATGCCCTGAGGTGGAGTTATTTCAGATCCTTGAGCAGTTGGAACAGGGCCTTGGAGATTCAGTAATGGTGATAATACTCCTTTCCCAAGACAGGAGAACCAACTGGTAATTTAAGATCTCTCTCCATTCCTCAGTAGTGGGAGACAGTCCTGGCCCTCAAGGATCTTGCTTTCTAAAGAGAAGATAATAGATATGACTTTACTGGACAGGGAAGGGAGATTGTGGTATGGGGAGTCATAGGAACAGGGAGTAGAACTATAGTATTGAAATATGTTTTTCAGAAACCGAGGCTAACACTGGTTTGATAACTGTTCAGGGGCAATGGTTGGGGGAAGTGGTTGGCCATTATGGTCAGATGGTAAAATAGCCTGGTTGCATGTTGTAGCAAAGCATGCAGGCTTTGAGATATAGTGGGTTAGGTGAGTTTACCAAGCAGAAGAATTTGTGTAGTATCCCAGAGGTTATAGAAAGTCACTGGAACTTTTTGAACAGAGAAAGGAAAAATGGTTTATGAATATAATTTTTGTTAGTCGTGTGGAGGATGAATTAGAGTGGAAAGAGACTTGAGTCAAGAGACCTAATTAGCAGGCCATTTCATTAGTGATGGGTGATGAGCTCCAGAACTAATGGCTCCCCTGTTATAACTTTTACTTAGCATGGATGTTTAATTCTGTTGCTAGATTGATATATCACACTCAAGGTGTATAAAGCCCCAGAGTTAACCCTGTGAAGTATAAAGGGCAATTATTAATATGACCTATTATAGATGAGGAAACCAAGATTCAAAGAAGCTTAGTGATTTACTCATCACGCAGTTAATAAATGTCTTAGTTTTAACTCTTGCTTTTTGTAATACATTTCACCAGAGAGAGTAAAGTCTTCCCCTAGGACATACTGTTGTTTCTAATCAGTTACCACGACAGCATTAATAGTCTTATCACAAAGCAGAGAAACTTTAAAATCATTTTTATTGGGACTTTACTAATGAGATTTTTGTTGATGAGGTAAGGACCATTTTAGAATTAAGAGAGTCAAAATAGGTCACATTATTTCTATCTGATATTAGAACAATAGCTTGAAAGTTTTAGGAATTTTTAGTTATGTTCATTTCCTCCTCAATTTCCTTCACCCTACATTCCCTTTTAAATAAAACTTAATCACTTAGCAAATTTGAATGTATTTTTTGAATGTTAAAATATTTTTGTAAAGTATATTTACTAAAATAAAACAAACCAGTAGATATATTTTTTTAGGTTTTTTTTTTTTTGCAAGGCAAATGGGGTTAAGTGTCTTGCCCAAGGCCACACAGCTAGGTAATTATTAAGTGTCTGAGACCAGATTTGAACCCAGGTATTCCTGACTCCAGGGCCGGTGCTTTATCCACTGTGCCACCTAGCCGCCCCGATATTTTTATAATTGCCCACATATTTCATGTCTTATTTTCTCTAGAGTCATTGCAATAAATGTATCTAATAAAAGGGAGCATTAGTTGTCTAAGATTAATACTATTGTTGGAATTTACTTTTAAAATTTTTGTAGCTTTTGTTTTATAGCTTTCTATAACTATATTCTTTCAGGCCCTTGGTTTCATAAACCAGTCTAATTTCAGTAATAAAATATGGTTTGTTGTATAATAGATGTGCATGTTACTTAAAAATATATTAAATAATGAACTGTAACATATAATTAACCAGTTACTTATATTGTTACAATTGGTTTTTGATTTACTATTCCACAGTAGTGAAAGATAGAAGTAAAATTAGAATTATGGGGGGAAAAATTCCACTAGGGAAGATTTTAAAAAGAAAAACCTTTCAGTTATTAGAGCTGTCTAGCATGAAATGGGCAGCCACATTAGTTTCCTAACACTAAAGCTCTTAGAGTAGAGGCTGACTCTTTTTACATGAAGACATCAGAGTAGATAATAATCTTCTCTGTGTAGTTTCTTCTGGTATTTAGTCTCTTATGATTTATTTTCTATGATCTCATTACTCACTGAGGTTCCAGATCTTCCTTTGTGTGTCTATAAGTCATAAATCAATTGTAGTCTATTAATCTGATAAGCTCCATTATATAAGCTTAATAATGCTAATGACTCCTAATAGTCACCTTTCCTAAGCAAAAATTTATCTGAGCAGAAATTTAGTTCAGTTCACAGTAATTTCTGAACCTTTAAAAAATTCTATTTAGTACAAGTGACTTTATGAAAGTCATCCCATTAAATTTTGTGTTGAACTATAATTTTCTTTCTTTTAGGTTCTGTTTTTGAATTAGTTCAACATTTAGTAATAGTTTTATATGAGACTTTAATTTTTCATTTTTATAAAGGTACTACAAAATATTGTGAATCAGATCTGCTTTTGTATCACCTCTTACCTGTACTAGCTTCTATTTTTTACATTTGTATTTTTTAAAATTACCTGCATCACAAGATGGAGGAGAAATAGTTTAGAGTATAGTTTATCTGAAAATGATCGGTGAGGGGTTTTGTTGGATCGTAAGCTTGATCAGCAATGTAATATGGTATTTTTTTGTTCCATCCCAATTGCCTGACATTGTTCCTGTCTGGCACACTAGCTTAATAAATACTTATTGATTGATGGTCATTTTTGTTCTGTCCTTTCTAGTACAAAGGTCATTTTTCATGGTAGATGAAAAGACAATTTAAATAAAAACTGAGCAATTCTGATTTTCTTTTGTCAGCTATATTTATTCCATTTACCTAGAGCAACAATCCCATATTTATTTTGATCCTGGGATCAAAGGGATATTTTTCTGAATATCTTTTTGTTTTTTTTCAATACTGGGTTTCTCTATTTTGTTCAACCTGGAAGAGCACTGTCTTACTCACAGACTTGAATGATTGACGAAGGAGTTTTGACCTATTCTGTTTGTGACCAAAGTTGGTTTCCTCTTGTCTATCCCAGCCTCCCTTAGGCACCATGATTTTCCTTTTCTCAGCTCTCTGTTGATACTGGACTTAGTCCACTATAGTTCAGAAATCGAGAACTCAAGAGATCCATCAGCCTCACCCTTGCCTGCCGCAGGGGTTACAGGTATTTGTCATCACATCTATCCACAGTATAACTTTTAAAAAAACCAACCTCTTTATTATTCTTAATTTTCTTCACCAACTGGAACTTATTCTTTATTTTTAGTATTCTTAACAGCATTCATATTTATATCATGTTTTTTACTGATGTCATTTGTTTTTATTTTACCCTCATTTCTAACTCTGTTCCTCCTCACTGTGGTATCTATCTTGTTAGCCTTTGTAAAATAGATTTAAAAATATAGAGGTTAAAAAAAGTTCATTATCATCAGTACATAAAGCCCATGTCTGCTTATATCCAGGCCCATATCTCTACAAAGAGGTATGGAAAGTTATTTTTCTCAACTCTTTTTCAAGGAGAAGTTTGGTTATTTTCCTGATGATCTTTTAGAAAATGAGGTAATATTTGAAAAGCTCTTAGCACAGGGCCTGGTACTGTGTAAATGTTGATTGACTGTTATCATTTTATAAGCTATTGTTTTAAAGTCCTTTTCAGTTCTAAATTGGTGATCTTATGAATCTAATGTCTTACACTTGGGTTTAAAAAAATCACTTCGTAAATATATTTTGGGGAGACATTGTTAGTCAGAAGTTAGAAAAATATCAAGGCATTTTATTTTAGTGGGTTGGTTATAAAGCCAATAAAAGTCAGTGATATGGAAAGCAAAACAACTGATGCAGTTTTGGGTTGCATTGAAAAAGCATAGGTTCTTGAAATGAGTAGGTGATTGTCCCACTGCTCAGTTCGGATCACATCTGATGTTAAGTTTTGAACGCCTCAGTTTTGGAAGGTCATTATTTAGCCAGGCATTAAGAATGTCTAGAGGATTGAAGCTAGAATTGTGAATTGGTCATACTTAGCTTTAGGAGAAAAAAATTAAGCAAGGAGAGACATGTTGGCTTTTCTCAAATATTTGAAGAGTCACTATGAGTAAGAAAAATTAGAGTTGTTTGATCCTAGAAACAATGGATAAAAGTTTTAAAATAGGGACTATTAGATTTGTTAGTCAGAAAGAATTTAAAATATTTAATGAGTCTAATTGGGTTGCTCTCATTGGAGGTATTAAAGATTGTGTAACCACTTAGTATGTTTTAGTGATTCTTCTTTTCTGAGTCTACTTGACCAAATGGCTTTACGTTTCTGAAATTTGGTGATTCTTGTCCACAGAGAGTATACTTAGAACCAAGGAATAGGTAAAGAATAATATTGCTAGTAGACAGATTTTATCTTCTTATGTGGAAAAACTTGCTGATATTTAGAAATCTCTGAAACTAGAATGGATTGCTTCTGGAGATACTCAGTTCCCAGTGACTGGAACTGTTTCAGGCAGAGGTTGGTTGATTAGTTGCTAGGAATATTGTAGAACTATTTCATTGTTAAAGGGTTGACTAAATCATCTTTGAAATCTTCTCCAATTCTTAGTATTCTGAGGTTATAGTTTGGTTTATCCAAAATGAAATTTAAAAAATTTTAATATGCTAAAATAATGCATTTATTTTTGTGAATGAATTCAAATAGCCCTTGTCAAAACCTAGTCTTTCTATATTTTGAAGTAGTAATTTTGTTGTTATTACAGATCTTATGCCTTCATTCATCCGTCATGGTCCAACGATTCCAAGACGAACTGATATCTGTCTTCCAGATTCAAGCACTCATGCCTTTTCAGCTACTGGGGATGGAGTGGTTTCCAGAAATCAGAGTTTTCTTAGAACTCCAATTCAGAGGCCACCTCATGAAATCATGAGGAGAGAAAGCAACAGACTATCTGCACCTTCCTACCTTGCAAGGAGTTTAGCAGATGTCCCTCGGGAATATGGTTCTTCTTCTCAGGGTTTTTTAATGGAGGCCAATGCTGCTGTTGAAAATGGTGACACTAGTTCTTCTTATTATTATTTGGATAATTTTTTCAATGGTCAGAGGAGGCAATCACCTGGAGATCGTGTACACGAAGACTACAGATATGAATACAACAATGATCTCTTCCAAAGAATTCCACACAGTCAGGGGAGGCATGTGTCAGGTGATTCAAAGTACAAATACTGCATGTGTTTTTATTCTGATTTGCCTGACAGTTTTCAGTTTGCTAGATACTCTGATCTAGGTTCACTTGGTAGGAATTTTTGAAACAATGAAACACTCTTTTGGAGGTCATCCTATTTAATCCCTCATTATTGCTAACCAAATATAATTAGTCATTCTTCCATAAGGAGAAAAAGAATTTCATTTTACTGTGATACCGTTTTAGTATCCCTACTTCCCAACTTTTTGTCTCAAAAGTACAAATGAAGTCCTGGGAAATCTCTAGCTAGATTGAACTTTAGTATGACTTTACTGTACTTCCAATAGTTAAAGTTTTGGTTTTTCATGCTTTCTTCCTTTTCATACCATTTCTCTGCTACAAATCCTATTGATACTTGATCACCTCTCTTCTTGGCCCTTCCACCCCCTACTCTTGAGGCATTGGTTTGATAATTCAAGAACATTTTATTTTGTTGCTATGGATATTTCTTTTCATGACACACATAATCATACCCCCTCTCCTAGTTAGTAAATGGTTTTTAAGAGTTGCTGAAAAATTCATTGTTCCATGACCAGACTCAGTGTGGCTAGTCCAGTTTTGCCTTGTATATTATAAAAGTTTAATAAATTCTTGTTGATGGTTCTTGATCTTCAGACTACAGGCATTTATTCTCATTGAAGCCTTCAGTTTTGGCCATCACTTGTTCTCTGCTGGCATGACTTTTAAGAACCCTTGGTTACTTATGTTGTGATGAGGTGTCATAGTATTATTTTTAATGGGAGTGCATGTTAACCATAGTACTTGATTATTTTCTCCCAGGAAGTTTCTCAGTATGGTCTGTGAAGCATGTAAATTTAGTTTTCAAAGATCCAGAATTAGCAGTTAATAGGAATATTTAAGAGATTGATGTTTTCTAATCTTAGATAATTTTATTCTTCTATTCTTTTCTGTACATTATTGCTTTTAAAATTATTCATCCTCACTTTGACTTCCAGTCTTTCCACCCCTCTGTACTTTTCTCATGCCATCATTTCTGCTCTGGTTATTATATTCTACTCTTTTCTCAATCTTGACTCCTTAGTAAATCACATGTACTCTTGATTCTGGTTCCTTTGTCCTTTCCCACTCATATCTTGCATACTCTCTCCATTTCTTTTTTTTTTTGCAAGGCAATGGGGTTAAATGACTTGCCCAAGGTCACACAGCTAAGGAAGTTAATGTTTGAGACTGAATTTGAAATCAGGTCCTCCTGACTCCAGGATGGGTGCTCTCTTCACTGTGGCACCTAGTTGCCCCCTAATCCATTTCTTTTATTCATATACACTTTGGAATAGAACTTGTCATTCAGCTCTACTCACTTATCTAATATGAACTGCATTTTTCTTGTTCATTAATTAATCTTGTGCTAAATCCAGAGCTTCTGGTCATATAGGTTCAATCACAACACAATTTTTTGGTTTTGGCTTGAGCATAGATTTTTTGTTTTGTTTAGTGAAGGGGTAGGTATATACATGCATTTCTAATTTTTATTAGAATTCATAGTAAAAACTTATAATAAAATTAGAATATGTTCAGTGTTAATCATAAAAAATCTTTTCCCCCAAACTTAATAAGATTAGAAATTGCTAATTAAAAGATTAATTACATTTATATTTTTTTTTATCAGAACTGGATTAACTCAGCATACCTGGATATATTTATTTGGAAAATTTTCAGAAAAGGGTCTGTTTCTCAGATAGATAAATATTTGATTAGTAGATGAGACTGAATTGCCACTGTCAAAATTTCATCTTTGGAAATACAGTCTATATTTTTCCACTTCAACCTTTTATAAAATAATATTGGAAATAAATAGATTTATGTGGATTATTATTTTATCTGAAGACTACTTGCCTTCTAATTTTGAAATTTTAGTTTAAGGACTTAAAATCAATGTGATTTTAAGAAAAATCTTAGAATCATTATAAGAAAGAACCTTAACAACATAAAATCTTTGGCAAGTCATAAAATAAATTTTTATAAAGTCATAAAATAGATTTTTATTATTAATAGGCACCCACACAAATATATATACATAAGCCCCAATATACACAGTTTTTAGAAATAAAATATATTCTGTCCACACTAAGAAATCTCATATCAGAGATGAACATAGAGATAATTGTTAAACAGAGTAGAAAATTAAGTTGGTCAGGTAGCTAAATGGCTTCTTATGATAAATTACCCACTTTACAGTTTCTTCTCCAAGACAGTAATAAAATACCTCCTTCGTTTTCAGAAAATAAGTTATGACATTAATGATGTGTCTATTACATAGGAAAGAAAAGTATTCAAGGGGTTCAAGGAAATTTCTGTATTATATAATCTTCATTAGATTGGAAAGTTAAGATATCAGCCAAGATTATCAGAAAAGGGTATAAATATTCAAATAGCTAATTCCCAGTATAACATTCTTAGTTAAATACAATTGGAGAAATTTTGCACATATAATTTTGTTCCCAAATAATTTCATTTTCATGTTTTATTTGTTTTATTTAATTTTTTTTTAATTTATTTAAGGCATTGGGGTTAAGTGACTTTCCCAGGATTACATAGCTAAGTGTTTGAGATCACATTTGAACTCAGGTCCTCCTGACTTTAGGGCTGGTGCTCCACTGTACCACCAAGCTACCCCTATTATTTGTTTTAAAGATTTTTTTTTTGAAAAACAGTGTATAGTAATACATCCAATCCCTTATTTTCCATGATTGACCAAACCATAGAAAAAGATATCTTTGCTGAAATCAAGATTTAAAGCTGGTCCAAAAAAAAGTCATTCAAATATTTCCTCTTTCTCACTTAAGGGACATATATCTATCTTATCTATATAAATATATGAATATACATCAATACTCATATTTAACCTATATTAATATATAGCTGAATAAACACATATGTGCTTGTATGTATATATGTATGTTAGTAATATGGTACAGTGGATAGAATACTGGGCCTGGAATCAGGAAGATTCCTCTTCCTGAATTTAAACCTGACCTCAGATACTTAATAACTGTGTGACCCTGGACAGCCCTGTTTGCCTCAGTTTCCTCAATTGTAAAATGGACTAGAGAAGGAAATGGCAAACCATTCCAGTATCTCAAATGGGCTCACAAACAGTTGGACTTGACTGAAAAAATGATGGAACAACTCTGTGCACATATGTGCATACATTTGTATATATGGATTCATGTGTACATGTAAATACACAACACAGAGTGTTACTCTATACAGTGCATATACACTATGTACATACATGTATATGCACACATTCTCAAGGTAAACAACAAACACTTGCATTTTTTTTATAGAAAACAGACTGATGTAAGCCAGACATTTTTGGGGATACAGTCCAAGTACAATGTTCTCTACTAAGCTTTTATGTGTATGTATGTGTGTATTTCCCTTTTGATTAGAATTTAGATTTTTGTTTTGTTTTCTAGATTCTGTTAAGAAAAAAGTTAACATTTTACAGCTATGCAGGGAGATTATCTGGAGCTGAAGTCAGTTTTCTTATAGGTTCTGATGAAAAGAAAATGAGAAACATTTTAGTAGTGTCAGGGCAACATGACTAACAGGTTAATTATAAATGGCTTTTCAGACTGAGATACTAAGAAAAGTTCATGTCTCCAACTTTTGTTTTTCTTGGTATACAGAGTTTAACATTAAAGGGTTGTGTGTATGTGTGGGTGTGTTTTCATCCTCTGTTTCCATGACACTGTTGATCCATCTCATTATCTGTCAACCTCTTTACCTTTTCTGTTGAGTCCCATCTTCTTATGGTGACCAAAGTATTTAAGCTTCAGCTTCTATATTTGACCTTCTTTATATAGCCTGAATTAAGTTAAGTATTGATTGATTTGATCTCATTGTCTTGCAAAAGACTCTCAAAAGTCTTCTGCACCCCCATTTGAGGGCATTTATTCTGCTTCATGTAGTTAGCTTCCTTTACAGTTCAGTTCTCATAGCCATACATTGTAACTGGAAAAACCATAGCTTTGACTATATGGTCCTTTGTTGGCAAGGGATCTCTGCTTTTTAGTATGCTATCCAGATTTTCTGTAGTTTTCCCCTCCAACGGAGTAGGAGTAAGTGTATCATCTTGAAGTCAATTTGACTTTGTGACTTCTAGATTGTTTCACTTTATCAGTAACGACATTAAAGATACAATGAAACTATTGTAAAGGTAATAGAAGTGCTGGTTAATTTATAAGAGTGACTAGTCTATTTTAAAGCATTTAGTTGATTTTTTATTTATTAGGATTTTTAAAACTACGAAATTTAGACTCCTGTTTTTTAGAAATTTCCTAAAGCCTGTATCAATCCCAAGCTTTTTTTAGAACCTTGAAACTTAAATACACATTTCAAAAGAGTAATTTTATTTGTTGGAACTACCTTAAACTAGCCACTGTTGAGAGAGATCATCCTGTTTGAGTGAGTTCCACTGGCATAAACTGGCAAACGTTTTTATGATACCTATATGTACAAAAATCAGTCTGGAATACCTTTTCCTGTGGATGATAAAACCTTGGAACTTCAGTTAGCCATTTTATGTCAAATAAAATGGGCATATATATATATATATATATATATATATATATATGTAAAAATTAAGGATAGATTAAAGAATCATATTGCTTAGGGTAAAATGAGAAAGAAGTTCAAAGAGTTCAGTGCTGAGAAAAGAATATTGGAACAGCCTTAGAGGGGATTCTTTATAAAATTTAAAATAGGGGAAAAAGATATATTTCCTTCCCATCAGATTATAAGATTCTATCATTGTTCTTTGCCTTCTAGCAAACAATCATAGCAACTGTAGTCAGTATTAGTTTAAGGATTAGATTTAGACAGGTTTTTTTTGTTAATAGAAGATATATTTTTTAAAAAGGATGGCATTCATTCTCATATCAGAGATGGTGATTCATTTACAGTCTCTAATAAATAATATAACTTCATATGAGGAAAACCGAATTCACAGTTGGGTGTGAAAAACACTGAGGAATTTTGTTCCAAACTCAATTTACTTAGTATCAGTGATAAGTAAGAAAATTATGGGAGAAAGAATCCTTTTATTTTGCTGAATGAGAAAAACTCAGTTCATCTGGGGAAAGGAACATTCATTGACTTTACTTGTAGAAAACCAGGCCAACCCCAATATCAATTAGGTTCTCTTAATATCTGATAATTAGGCCAGTGAAGTTCAGTAAAAAAGTATTACTAGAACCAGTCTCATGGAAAAAAAACAACTCATCATAAAATTTTAATTATTATACATATATCCTAGTAAAGAACAACAAAGAATCCGTAAATGGGTGAATAAGCATGACAGATTCAACAAAATATTGCATGATAGTTTGTTTTTTCCAACAGATGTATTCAAGAAAGCTGTAGGTACTTGGTTGATTTGGTCAGATAAATAGAAAAAATACTGATAATGATTTTATTAGCATTTAACAATTTATTGATGCATTATAGGAAGAGTCAATAAAAATGTTAATTTTCTTGGATACCCAAATAGATCATAGAACTAAAAGTCTTCCAATTAATTAATGTATTAAAAATTCAGCACCTATTGTTTTCCTGTTCTTAGCTTCCACTGCCACAGCTGTTTGGGGGACATGCTTTTCCCTTAGGGTTGATGATCACTTTTCAGAGAAGTTGTAGAGGGGATTCCTGAATAGGTATCATTTGGATTAAAATGGCCTGTTAGGTCTTATTAAAATTCTGCAAAAGAAAAATGTCAAAAAAAAGCCCCTATATTGCAGATAAGAAAACTCATTTTAGGAAAAATTGTAGTCTGTGATTTAATAGTCTTTATGGAATAGTGGAAAGATTGTTGCATTTGAAGGTAGAGTTCCTGGTTTCACTTAATGCCTATGTGATTTTGAGATAAACTAATTTATATTCCCTTTGGCCTTAGTTTCTTCATCTCTTAACATGAAGAAGTTGGAACAAAAGATGATATTCCTTTTAGTTCTAGATGTATAATCATGATTCCTGATGTAACTCAAAACAGGAAATAAAGTTAGTCTGGCTTGACTGTAATGGATCCTTTATGTGCATACTTCCCTTTCTAGGTATTTACTATTTCCTTGAAGATCAGTTCTCAAGTTTTTCCAGGGAATCAAGTCAAACATTCTGTTAAATATAGTTTGTACATTCTCCTCTTTTCCTTTTTTTTAATGAAAATTTCCCCTCTTCCAGTTAGTCGCTGAGATTTCTCCGTTTACACAAGTTTTCTTTGCAGTTCTGGATCCCTGTGGATCCTTGATATGTATCTGATCTCTGAAAGATTATTGGTGTTAAAAGTTAGGGCTTTTGTGTTAGAGTGGTGATAGAAAAATGTTGGAGTCTGGGGTGAGAGGATGTGGATAAATTTACTGAGGGGACTGACTCTTGACCCAGAAATATTTAGGGACAAAAAGGCTTATTAAAAGAAATTCACTAGTAATGTGGGCTCTGTTTCCTAGGGAAATCTTAGCAAAAGCTAAGAGAAAGTAAAAGGTGAGGTTATTGCATCTGGGCTGATCCCTTGAGAGGAGAAGCAATAGCTAGGGAATTTAACAAAGTAAAGAAATTAAGTCAGGATAGTTATAAGAGTGTTGGTGCTGAGCAGAGGGTAAGCTAAGAAAAAGGTAGGACAGTTGCAAAAGGTATTGCTAACAGCAGCCAGCAAGGATAGTTCTGTGTGGAATAGAAAAGGGGTAAGGAGAGCAGTAAGGTCAGAGCTAGGGAGGGATTGCTCAAATTCTGAGGGATCAATTTAGTGTCTTCCAGTAGTTTCTGTAAGGTAGACAATGGGATGTGAGTAGATTGGCTTCATGTAATTTCAAAGCTGAATAATGGGATGGAAGTGGGGGGAGGGAGGAAGGAAGGATAGCTCAGGGATTTATTGTTGTGTTGATGGATTTATCTTGTGCCTGAGAGCAAAGTGTTTCACTGAAGTCCTCTGGAGCACAATTTGGGATTATTGAAGATTGCAGTTTCCTAATTGCCATTCTATCTAATCCTGTTCTATACTGAGCATATCTTGATTGATTAATTCTGTGGGATGCTATTGTTTTTCATCTTAATTGAATTTAAGACCCCCCCCCCCAACAGGGTGAATGCAAGGACTGAAAGGTGCAGGCATGTGTCTGACTCAAATTGGCCATCATCAGAGAAACTGAGCTAGTGTCTTACAGTGCTATGAGTAGTTCTAGTTTTTCCTGACAATTCTCTATTCTGGTCTACTGCTACCCTTTCACTTACTACCAAGTCAGTGCTGCAGTGTCATGACCTCCATTCTGTGATCAAGATTAAAGCCTCTCTTATTGAGCAGGAGCCAGCCTGAGACCAAAACCTCATGTATCTCACTTCTTTCTTCTAGCCTTTAGACATCAAAATCTTCATGCTCAGAACCCAACTATCATCTATGCTATTCTGTCTAGGACCAAGAGTTCCAGACACTTGGCTTCTTTATCACAAAACCCTCCCAGGACTAAGTACCTCTTGGTATCAGTACTTACCTAATAGAAAAGACCATTAACAACTGATTCATGATCTCTCTTTTCTTCAAGTTCTCAGGAGAGAGCTGATATCACTCTTTGCTCTAGTCAAAAGATACTATTTCTTTATTCTTTGGCTACTAAATCCCTACCTCTTATTTTCTGATTCCTGGTGATACAAAATCTTTGACTTCCATAAGCAAAAACTACCCTTTCCCTTGCTAATTCTGTTGATAACAAGTTTTTTCTTCTCTTACTCTTTCTTTTTTTTCTGTGAAGATTTAATTGTCTTTCATTCCTTGCTGATCTTTCTAATGCTGGATATACTCTCACAGTTTGATAGGAGTAATGTGGTTAGTTTTTTTCTTAGAAGGTATTGAAACTCTCCCTAAAAATTAATTGGTCTAAGAGACCAAGGCTTAAACTCCTTGGTGGACTAAATACTAAAGCCAGCACATGACTCAGGAGTTCCTAAACAATGGCACTTATGTGACCAACAAAGTGCCCAATTGAATAAGTGATATATCCTTGCTAAGTAGATTTTTTCTGCTATGGCTAAGACACACCTCCTTTTGTTAATATCAGATGGCATGTAAGTGACTCATTTCATTCTAGTTTTGTACTTAAAACACCAGGCCAACTTGAGTCAGGTGTAGCTCTCAATTTGGCCTTTTCTTTCACCCCTGGATACACATATATTCTCAGATGCTTTCCATTGTTAACTTTCAGAACCTTTCTTCCATCACTTCTCCACTCATTTTATTCGAACATATCACCAGTTCCTAGTGACACTTATCCATTGGCAATTGGTCATTCTCATTTTATTATCGATGAATTAAATTTCTATCTTGAAGTCTTCCTCTTTACTCCATTCAATTATCATTAGACTAATAGTCTTTACTATACATTCAGTTCTACTTTAATGTGTATTTCCCCAAAGTATCATACATATAAAAATCATGTAGTGTTTATAGCAGAACTGATTGTACATGGTGATAATTTTGTCAAACACTTCAACCTTCCAGTTCACCAATCTCCTTAGCTACTGTGATTTATTCCTTTATTCTACATTAGACATACACAGTGCCATGATCCTTGGTCTCTTATTTCCTACAGGTGTTTCACATACATGCTTTAGAATTGTGAAATTCTGTTATGTGATCATAAACTCTGTATGTCTATTTCCTCTAAAAGTTTTCATCTTTACCATGATCTCCAGTGTCTCTAACCCTCATACTCTTCTAAATCATCATATCTGCTCTAGTTTTATTCTCCTAACCTTGAGCCTATGGTTAACCAGTTCAGTGTTATGCTATTTATTTGTCCAAATCCCATGTTCAACTCTATTCTTTTGATAATCACACTTTGTCAGATTCCAATCCTAGATTAATCTTACTGTCTTTTTTTCCCCTTGTACTCATATATTTCAGAGTCAACAACCATGTTGACTGGATGATTTTAATTTTATTTTCTTTTCAAACTTATACATTTTACTAAATCAATTCATACAAATTCCAAATTGCAAATATAATTAAGGACAACAATCGTTTTTTCCATATCCAGATCCATCATTAAGACAAATAAATAAAAATTTGATGTGTTTATTCTTTTTTTTTTTTTTTTGCTGTTTTAGGACAAAAAATGAGCAATGTGATGAAAGGTAAACATGCAATGTAAGATTATATGCTACAGTATAGTTACAAAATAAGACTTCCTGGTTTCTTACATATATATAAAAGACAATATACTTTCCCCTATTGTCTTCATCGATATGATTTTCATTATAATAAAATTATAAAATTTTCTAGATTACATTAAACCCTATCAGGAGCTGCAATAATGCATTAACAGCAGTAATGCCATCAATGTACAAACATTTTAGGAGGTCAAAAAATGATGTTATTTAATTTCAGCTAAATTTTGACTGCCTTTCTAGTCTTTCCTAGTTGATTTTCTACTGTAATCTTTGCAGCTGTTCCAAGCTTTCCCTTTTTTACTTAACCTTCTAACTAAGCACTGGTGCTGGGTTATAGCCATTGGCAAGCTTTTACTCCTGAAGAGCTGTGATTAAGATCTTAATTAAAACTTCTATAACCTAAAGCTGGGGTCTACAGCACTGGGGAAAAAAAGGAAAGGGGGAGCAGAGTGTAGGAAGGTGTTTTGAGTATGTCTGTGTCATGTTCTTTTGATATGCTAATTCAACCTTGCTGTCAGTAGTGGGAGGAAGGAAAGGGAGATTGTGGAAGGGGAAGAGGGGTACTGAGTGAACTCTGAACTCAGGGTTAGTGAGCATCAGTTTCTGGCTTTTTTTTTCAGCTTTCTTTTGGATTCTGGGTTTCTTATAGAAAAGAAATAGTTTCAGTTTTATGTTTGGCACATAATTTGTGAGAGATCATGGATATGGAAGAACAATGTCTAGTTCCCCATCCGAAGTCGCTCATGTGACTCAACCACATGCTACTTAAAAAAACCTTTTAGGCTCTATGTTTCCATCTGAACTTCTATTATGCATGTAAAAGTGCTTCTGTGGGCTTCTTTTTTTGGCTTAACTAATTGCTTACTCTCCTGTTCACCAACTTCCACTCTCTCTTTGGGGGAATACCTTATAATAAATGTATAGACAAGCAAGATGATTCCACACAATGATCCGGTTTAAAAATGTCTATTTTTATATCTTGAATCCATTAGCAGGTTGTGGGTCAGTTTTATATTTCATTAGAGGTCTTATGTGAATGTGGTTGACATTTCTTTGATCAGATTTCTAAAGTCTTTCAGAGTTTTCTTTCTTTTTAATGTTGTCTGGTTAGGTATTTCAGAGTTTTCTTTCTTTTTAATGTTGTCTAGGCATTAGGTTCTCAGCCTGTATCCCCATATTTCTGAAATTTTCTCTTTTGTCATTTCCTTGAGTGTAATAATATTCCATTACTATTACATGGGACAATTTATTCTTCCATTCCTCAATACATAGACACTCCTTAGATTTAATCCCCCCCCCCTCCCCCATTTACTTCCTGCTTCAGGATCAGGAAGTGTATTTTGCTTGAAGCTAGTCTCCAGTATTATCTTCCTCATCTCCACCCCAGGAGACCCTGCTTTCTTTCCTAATGAGTTTGATGAATTTATATGCTAAACTTTGTGTTCACCCCTTTGTCCTTTTCAGATAAATCTATTTTATTTGTTACCTATTTCCTCCAACCCTTTCTCCATGTTTGTATACCTTATATACTCCTATGAGAAATAGGAAGTTTTATCCCATTCTTCCTTTCTATCCTAGTAAATTGCTTTTAACTTTCCTTCTTTCCCCTATTTGAACCCTCAGAACAGAATTCATGCCCATGTTCTCTGTTTTTCTTAGTTAAATTGTTCTTTCTACTCTTTGAAAACATTTTTTCCTATTCCTAATTTTTCTTGTTTTGAGTATTAGGCCTGTATTGTCATAGATTCTTTCAGCTGCTCAAATACATTCACCTTTCTAGGTTTTTCTTTTCTCTTGGGTTGGTATTTCAGAGTTCTTTTTTGTTTTTTTGTTTTGATCTTTTCATCAGAAATGCTTGAAAGTTCTATATTCCATTAAAAATCCATTTTCGGGGTGGCTAGGTAGCACAGTGGATAGAGCACTGGCTCTGGAGTCAGGAGTACCATGAGTTCAAATCGGCCTCAGACATTTATTTAATAATTACCTAGCTGTGTGGCCTTGGGCAATCCACTTAACCCCTTTTGCCTTGCAAAAACTTAAAAAAAAATCCATTTTTCCAGGGTAAGTTATTCCTGTTTGTAAGGCTGCACTAATGCCTTTTGGAATATTGTATGCCAAGACTTTCTGGTTTTATTGTGCTCTTTTTGGGTGGAAGTTGCCTAGTTTTTTGTGATGTTGATTGGTATCTCTGAACTCCTTTCCTGGATGCTTATATTTTTTCTTGTATGTAGAAAGTCAGGAATGTGGTTATGATGCTTCTAGAACTTTACTTTTGGGAGATGATTGATGGATTTTCTCTATCTTATGTTGCACACATTTCCATATTAGTCTTACTGTGAAATAAAAGAAAAAAAGAAAAAAAAAGAAAAAACGAATTTTAAAAAGTGAAAATAGTATGCTTTGATCAGCATTCAGACTCTTTCTTGGAATGTGTTTGGCATGTTGCATCACAAGTCTTAGCTTTGTCTTTGATCGGTGTATAGCTGAGAAGAACTAAGTGTATCATTCATAGTTGATCATCACATAATGTTGCTGTAAAGGTGTACAGTGTTCAGCATCACTTCATGTAAGCATTTCCAGGTTTTTCTGAAATCTACGTGCTCATCATTTCTTATAGAACAATAATATTTCTTAACATACATATGCCACAACTTAAATCCATATTGCTCTCCACAAAGGTTTTATTAGTTCACAACTCCACCAATAGTACATTAAGTTTTCCCACATCCCCTCCAACATTGATCATTTCTCTTTTCTGTCATATTAACCTATCTGATAGGTTGTGAGGTAGTACTTCAGAGTTGTTTTAATTTGCATTTCTTTAATTAGTAGTCATTGAGAGCGCTTGTTCTTATGACCACAGATAACTTTAATTTCTTCATTAAAAAGCTATCTGTTTATATTCTTTGAACATTTATTTATTGGGGAAGGAGCTGACTTTTTCAGAGCATCCATCTCCCTTCAAGAAGAGCCTGTATGCTTGTGTTTTTCATGTAGTGTTTTCAAACTTCAAATGTATAGTTGTTTTTTTCTACCTTTCTTCATTGATGTTTTTTCTACTTTACAAAATCCAGAGATTCAGATTTTCCTATTGCCCCTTAAAATTCTTTTTTCTCATTAAAACTCAATTTCCATTTTCTTTCTTTCTTTCTTTTAGTTTTTTCAAGGCAGTGGGGGTTAAGTGACTTGCCTAAGGTCACACAGCTAGGCAATTATTATGAGTCTGAGATCTGATTTGAACTCAGGTCCTCCTGACTCCAGGGCTGGTGCTCTATCCACTGTGCTGCCTAGCTGCCCCTCAATTTCATTTCCTAAAGAAACATTTTATTGTTCCTGATTACCTGGAACTTAGACTCAAGTCATTCATTTTTTCTTCTGTAAGATAAAATAGTCACTTGGCTGTAAGCAGAAATAGAAACATACTTTTATACTCACCACATATACAAAGTATTTTTAAAAAAGATAAGGTCAGAAAAACTGACCAATGTATTTTAAAAGTCAGAAAATCTGTATCTTACCTCTTTGAAGTCATGTTTTGTAAATTAACAGTGTTCAGTTTTTTAAAAAAAATTTTTGCTTTGTAGGAGGCACCTAGATGCAGCATTCAGTTTTGATTGTTTTATAGTTTTTTGGTTTACATCTTTGTATATATTTTTAAATTCATTTTGTATGAGTTCATATAAATATTTATATGCTGTCTTAATTATATTTGTCATTTCTTATAGCACAGTATATTCCATTTATATATCCCATTTTGTTTAGCTATTCTCCAGTTGATGGGGTTCTATTGTTAGCATTTTTTTTTGCTATCACAAAAAATATTGCTATAAGTATTTTGATGGATGTGGTGTCTTTTTTCTTATCTTCTTAATGGAATTTATGGAGATTTTAGTCACTTTGTCTATGTAATTCCAGATTGCTCTCTGAAATGGTTGTACTGACAGTTCTACCAGCAATGTACCAGTTTAGTTAATTTTCTTTCATGTATTTAGATATTATGTTATTTGACATGTATATATTAAATTTTGATATTACTTTATTATGGAAGATGCCTTTAAGCAAAATGGAATTCCTGTGCTTATGTCTTTTTTAATTACATTTACTGTAGCTTTGTCTAAAATTATTATTGATCTCTCTGCTTTTTAAAATTTATTTGAAGCATAATAAATTTTGCTTCAGCCCCTTGTTTTAAATCTTTTCAAATCTTAACAGTAACAATAAGGATGATTAGTATTTATGTAGCACATTATGTATTTATATCAGTCATGTTGCTAAGTGCTTGCCTAGTGCTTAGCACAGTGCCTGACACATAGTGAGTGCTTAATAGATGCTTATCGACTAACTGATATACTCTAACTTGATCCTTACAACGACCCAAAAGATAGGTTTTATTATTATTATTCTCATTTTATAGGTGAGGAAATTGACACAAATAAAGGATAAGAATGTGTTATAGTATAAGTAAATAAAGCTAGCATCCTTCATTTTATGATGAGTTAATCCCATCCACATTCATGGATTTTATTGTTCATTTTATTTCTTTTTTCTTCTCTTCAAAATAAGGTAATAAGCGAGAGGGATTTAGCTAAAGTTAGCAAAACTCCCTTGCTCTTAAGATTTTTTTTAATGTTCTATTAAAAAAAGATGACCTCTTTCTGTGATATTGTTGCTCATCTCTTCCTCTTCCCAACCTGGCCCTAGGATTTTATTTTTTACTCTTCCATTCCTTTTAATCCTCCTTTCACCTCTTTACATACTTTGCTGAAACATTTGAGTTTGTTTTCCTTCACCTATCCTGTTCTCACTCTTTTTTGCTTTTGGTGGGGCAATGGGGTTAAGTGACTTGGCCAAGATCACACAGCTAGTTTAGTTTTACATGTCTAAAGGTGGATTTGAACAAAGGTCCTTCAGATTACATGGCCAATACTCTATCCACTGTACTACCTAACTATGTCACATTCTCAACCTCTAACTGTACCCTAGTCCATTTCTTTTTCCCTTTTGAATGCTGATAATGATGATGAGAATAAAAACTTAACTTTATATAGGTCAAACATGTACTAAGTACTTCACAGTTATTATTTCATTTGATCCTCACAACAGCCCTAGGAGGTTGATGGTATTAACTGCATTTTACAGTTGAGAAGACAGGCATACATGTTAATTGATTGACCCAGGGTCACATAGTTAGCAAGAGTGTGACTTCAGGTCTAGTGCTCCATCCATTGCACTACTTTTTTTCCCTGTTGTATTTCATTTTTCATTGCAAATTTAATTGAATTTTTCAGTTCTAAATTTTTTGTCTTATCGTTTTGCCTTATTCTATTACTATGTATATATATATATATAGTATATACACATTATATATACATATATATATATAGTATATACACATTATATATACACACACATATGTGTGTGTGTGTGTGTGTGTGTGTGTGTGTGTGTGTGTGTAGTTATACAAAACAAATTCCCATATTGGATATGTCCAAAAAACTAAGAAAGGAATGAAAAGATCATATATTGTTGATAATATACAGAAATGCTAATGTTTTACATGAGTTTATTTTATATACTTCAGCTTTACTCAAGTTGTTAATTATTTCATTTAAATTTTTAATTGGCTTTTTAGGGTTCTCTTACTAAATCATATTAGCTAAAAGTGATGTTTTTATTTTTCTCAGCATCTGCTTGTTCAACTTCTTTTTCTTGTTTTATTGCCATCTAGTATTTCTGGTAAAATACTGAATAATGATGGTGATGGGGCACATCCTGATATTTCTAGAAATTTCTCATTTATAAATCCATTTGTAGATAATGCTGGCACTTGGTTTTAGATAGATATTACTTCTCATTTTAAGGAAAGCTCCATTTATTTCTTTGCCTTTTGTTTTAGCAGGAATGATTGTATTTTGTCAAAAGTTTTTTCTATGTCTGTTGAAATTATTGTATGATTCTTATTGCTTTTGTTAGTAATTTATATTTATAATTTTCCTAATATTGAACCATCCCTGCATTCCTGATAAAAAACAATGCCTGCTTATAGTGTATGATCTTTGTAATATAATCTTTTTAATTTCCTTTCTTTGTTTTGACTCTCCATGGTTTAGGTATCAAGATCAGATATGTGTCATTGAAGGTGTTTATATGGTTTTTCAAATAATTTATTAGAATCAATTGTTCTTTAAATGTCCTTTTTAAAAAATTTTGAGAGTTCATTTATGTTTTATTCACTTTCTTATCTGTTAATCTGTGCAGTTTTTATGTTTGTAAATATTTATCCATTTCATTTAGTTAATTAGTTTTCCTGGCATTTGGTTTGGCAAAAAGATTCCCAATTATTGTTTTATTTCAAATTCACCTTTTTCAATTTTGATATTGGTCATTTTCTTTCTTTTTTAAAATTCAAATTAACATCTTAGCTATTTTCTTATTTTTTTAAAAAAAATTTAAACATTTAATATTTTATTGCTTTCACTTTTTTTTATTTTACAATTTTTGTTTTGATGTTTAATTGAATTTTTTTTTAGATTTTTTTTCAAAGCAATGGGGTTAAGTGGCTTGCCCAAGGCCACATGGCTAGGTAATTATTAAGTGTCTGAGGTTGGATTTGAACCCAGGTATTCCTGACTCCAAGGCCGGTGCTCTATCCACTGCACCACCTGGCTGCCCCTGTTTAATTGAACTTTTAAATTTTTATGGTTTATTTTATTTTAGTTTGCATGCCCAGTTTTTTTTTTAATTTATGTAAATATTTTAGAGTATAATATTTCCCTTAAATACTGTTTTGGTTGTCTCCCAGAAATTTTGTTATGTTATTTCATGGTTGTAAAATTATTGTTCCTATCTTTAGTTCTTTGTTCATTTTATTAGGATTGTTGGTTTTCAATTGCTTTTAATATATACTTTAAATATTGTTTTTTGAAAGTCATTTTAAAACATTGTCAGAAAAAAGATGTATTTAATAGTTCTGCTTTTCTGTATTTATTATTGAGATTTTTTTTGACCTATTACATGATCAGTTTTTGTTATTGTGCCTTGAACAGATCCTACGTAGATGTAATTCTTTTTAGTCTCATTAATTATTTTTAGAGGTCTGTCATATCTAACTTTTCTAAAATTCTGTTCATCTCAACTTTTTTACTTAATTTACTTTGTTTACCAAATTGAAGTAAATTCTTTTCTCCTATGAGTTTAATTTTTCCTTTAAGAATTTATATGTTAATGCTATTTCTAAGGTATTGTTAATTTTTCTTTTTAAGCAAAATATAGTTTCCTGGGGCAGCTAAGTGGCACAGTAGATAGAGTGCCAGATCTGGAATCAGGTGCCTCATTTTCTGGAATTCAGATCTGACCTCAGTCACTTACTAGCTTTGTGATCCTGGGCAAGTCACTTATCTCTGTTTGCCTCAGCTTCCTTTTCTGTAAAGATGAGCTAGTTAAGGAAATGGCAAACAAATGCCAAGAAAACCCCATAAGCTTTTGGAAGTATTTGGAAACTACTGAAACAACTAAAGAAATATAGTTTTCCTGTTTATTTCTTTTAATTACCCCTATTTTTGTTGTTGTTTTGTTCAAGCTCAAGATGTTTTGTCCAAGCTCAAACTCTGCTTCATTTTATTTTCATTATTGCTATCTCTTTGTTTCAAGTGTTTCTTAATTTTTATCTACTCATTTTCAGAAATCATCAGTGTCTAGTTTTCGGAGCCTGTTCTTGGGTCAAACTTGGTTCTTGCATTCCTGAATGGAATTATCTTGAGTGTAGTCATAAGACTAGTTAATATACTCTCCTCTGATGGATTCTGAGGATATTAGACTCTCCCTTAACCTTATGTCTTACCATAGACCTCCTGGCCTCCCCCTGTCTTATGATTTGCAGTTGGGTTCAAGGACTATTCTCTAGCTGAGCTCCATGACAGAGCAGAGTTTTCTATCAATGTTGGGTTCCTGCAGTGTTCTGGTGGTCCTTCTATTGATCCCTACACTGGAAAGAGCATTTTTAGGTAAATTTTTCTCTCACAGCTGAATTTTTAAAGTTTCACTGGCATATTTACAGATATCTAGGACCCTTTTCTATAATTTTCAGATTCATTATCTTTATTTTTTTATTTTTATTTTTTAAAGATTTTATTTGAGTTTTACAATTTTTCTCCCAATCTTACTCTCCCCCCCCCACCCCCCGAAAGCAGTCTTGTCAGTTAGATTCATTATCTTTAAAAGCAGCTTAATACTAGTCGACGATAATGTATAATAGCTCTAAAAACAGTTCTGGAATTGTTTTCCATGGGAACATGAGTTTGCCATGAAAAAAAAATTATAAATGTTCTATAAGAACATAGTAATCTAGTCTTCTGGTTGTTTTGATCAATTAACCATACTGTTTTTAAACTATTAAGAGATTTTCAAAATCAAATACATGACAAAATATTGACTTCTTATTGATTAAACATTGAAATTAATATATAAAATATAATCAACTCAGAAGATTGTATATACAATCATCAGTATTTTATTTGTTCATTTTGGTTTTACTACAAATACTTAACTTGTTTGATTTGAAAAATGTCTTAATAAATTTGCTTGCGAGGTTTACACTATTTTATTTAAAGTCAAGTCACAGAACAAAGTTTTAGAAATGCTCCTTTATGAACTTAAAAGAAGGATTTGGAACAAAACTTCTAATTCTGGTGTAAACATTAATTTTCCTGTCAACTCATTTTTTTTGGTTGTATGTGTGTGTGTTTTAAAAATAAGATGTATAGGGGCGGCTAGGTGGCGCATAGTGGATAAGAGCACTGGCCCTGGAGTCAGGAGTACCTGAGTTCAAATCCGGCCTCAGACACTTAATAATTACCTAGCCGTGTGGCCTTGGGCAAGCCACTTAACCCCATTGCCTTGAAAAATCTAAAAAAAAAAAAAGATGTATAAAATGCTGAATATACTGTTACTATTCAACTGCCCTCCCCCTCCTTGTGATCATCTGCTTAACATTTCCCTTCATTCTTTTTTTTTTTTGAAACTTTGCAAGGCAAATGGGGTTAAATGGCTTGCCCAAGGCCATACAACTCATCATTAAGTGTCTGAGGCCGGATTTGAACTCAGCTACTCCTGACTCCAGGGCCAGTGCTCTATCCACTGTGCCATCTAGCTGCCCCTCTGCTTAACATTTCCAAGAGATATAATCAGAATTAGGAATGCAATTTTTGGCTGTTGAATAGAAAAAGAACAATTAATTGAAACTAATACTTTGACCTCGTTAGATGACATAATTTAACCTGTCAGGAAGTCAGCAAACATTTATTTAATACTTCATATGTGCCAGGCATAGTGGTAAATGCTGGCATATACTGAAAGGATAAAACATTGCTCATCTTTAAGCAGCTTATATTTAAGTGGATATAATTGCAAACTGATGATAACAATCATCAGTCAGTATAATTTTATATTTGCAAAGGTAAAGTACCATTTAGAATCAGTCACTGGATTAATAAAATCATAGATTCATATTTGGATGTAGGCCTAGAGATCATGAAGTCCAATCCAGTAATTTGTGGTTGTAGAAACTGAGGGTTAGAAAGTTTAAAAGAACTCAAGTATAGAAGAAATGAAATGAAAAATCATAGAACTAAGATTTTAACGTAAGTTAAATTGTAAATGTGACAGAACATTTAAATAAAAGTAGGTTTAACATGTGTATTCATACACAAACACACATGGACATTTTTTCAAAAATTTTTAAAGGAAATTATTGAAATTTAAGTTTAATTAATTAGATCCTTGTTTTTTAAAAGTATAATGGGGATTCCTGGATGAAAACATTTCATTTTGAAGTATTGAAACCTGAAATGGTTGTACTAGATCTACCTAGTTTTTGCCAGTATTATTTCATTTCTTACTTGCCCTGCCTTTCCTTAGTTAAGGGTCCAGGAGAGATGCAGTGTGCAGTGTGGGTAACATGGAACTAACATCAAAGCCAGGGAGACCTGTGTTCAAGTTCTGCCCTATTACATGTATTGGCAGTATGTGACTGGCAAATCATTTAACTTTGTGCTCTATACAATTTTTTTTATATAAATTGCATAACAAACCTACACTGGCAGAGGAAAATTCTTTACCTGGAAGTTACCTATACTAGTTAAAGAAAAAGATCTAGTCAATCATCCTTTAAAAATGTAATAGGAAAAAAAGAAAAATAAAAAAATAAACTGGTTTAAAAAAAATTTAATAGGGACCAGCTACATGCCAGACACTTTATTAACTGCTGTGGATACCTAGAAAGGGAAAGACAGTTTCTACTCTCAAGAAACTTCTTGTCTAATGGGAAGACAATATGGAAACAACCATGTACAAAAAGGATAAATTGGGGATAATTGATGGATGGTAGTAGATTTAAGGAGAATCTGGAATGGTTTCCTATAGAAGGTGAGATTTTACCTTGGAAAAAAATTTAGTTTGACTTGAAAGAAGAGTTGAGGAAGGAGAGCATTCCAGGAATGAAATATAGCCAATGAAAATGCCTGGGATGAAGGGACAGTAAAAAGGTCAGTGTCAAAGAACCACAGATTATGTGGGAATGAGTAAACTAAAATATAAGAAGACAGGAAAGGGGGAAAGTCCTGCAGAATACAAAACAGAGGATATTTTTTATTTGATCCTAGTGGTGATAGGAACCATAGAATAGATCAGAACTGTTTTAGGAAAATCATTTTGGCAATTGAATGGAGGATGACCTCAGTTTGGAAAAGACTTGTGGAAGGGCAACCAACATGCAGGCTATTATGGTAATCCAGTTCAGATGGGATAAGACTCTGCAGTAGAGGGTCAGAGAAGAGAAATGGCAGTATACTGGAGATATTATGAAGATAAAATTGATAGGACTTGGTCATAGCTTGTATATGGGGTGTGAGAGAATGTGAAGAGTCAAGTATGACACCTAGATTGTGAACCTGGGTGACTGGAAACATGGTGGTGTCTTTGACAGTCATAGGGAAGTTAGGAAATGAATAATATTTGGTTGGAAGATAATGAGTTCAGTTTTGAACATGTTAAGATTAAAATGTTTACAGGATATCCAGTTTTAGATGTGTAATAGACAGTTGGAGATTGAGACTAGAGGCCAGCAGAAAAGGTAGGCCTGGATGAGTAGATTTGAGAATTTTAGAGGTGATAATTGATAACTGATGAGATCACCAATTAAAATGTGTAGAGGAAGAAAAGAGCTCAGAATAACTGTTTTAGTGGGTGTGACCTGCATGAAGATCAAACAGAGGAGATGAGGAATGTTTCCTGATTACCTTCTCCTTTATCCCCTTAGAACACATTTACATTACAAGCAGATTCCCATGACCCCTTACAGTGGTAATAGGAAGACATAGAAAAGTTTGTTAAAAAATGAATAATTGATTTTTTCCTTCCTGACTTTTTTTTGATATATTCTATTTTTTTTTGAGGTCCATAAGTAGATAGTTGTGCTATTCTAAAGTGATGGATTAAGAACCAGGGAAATGTGTTAAATTTTACTATGTCAGTCAGATGTTCTATACTCTGAAAGTCCAAATCTGATGCTTATAGAAGGCATAGAGATGATTCTGTATTCTCAAAAATTATACTAATTGAATACAAGTTCTGAGAGTCCAGCTGTAAGGTCTAGACCTAGCATTATATATGTTGTTTTTTGTTTGAGTACAAACCACAAAAATTTTAAATGGTATTATTGAAAGTTGACCACCAGGTGATAAATTTCCTCAACCATTACATTTCCTCAAGGCCTAGAAAAGTTATCTTTGTTCTTGGAGGATAAATTGGAATTTGAAGCAATTGAAGATTATATCTAACATCATTAAATCATCAGCTTTATAAGAGCATAAGAGAATTTTTTTTTGCAAGGCAATGGGGTTAAGTGACTTGCCCAGCTAGGCAATTATTAAAGTGTCTGAGGTCACATTTGAACTCCAGTCCTCCTGACTACAGGGCTGTTACTCTATCCACTGTGCCAACTAGCTGCCCCCTTAAGAGAATTTAAAAAAGAAATAGACCAGCCCATGAATTTTCCCCATACTAGAGAGAAGAAGGGTTATTTGTTCTTATATTTTTTTCTTTAGTAATTTACATCACAGAATTTTGTGAAAGAACTAATTAATGGCAATCTCCTAATGATACTGAAGAACTGAGTACCTTAAGTTTTTCCCTTTTAATCCTATAATACTATAATTAATAATCATATGAGAAAATATGATAGAAAAGCAGGTATTTTGCTAGATGTGTGAAAAGTGCTTTATATTGAATATAATTATGGCATTTTTTCCCTCAGGGATAATGTTACTGTTTTTTCATAGAATACTTTTAAAACTGATGTTATTATTCTAACTCTCTTATCTTTTCAGCCATTGGGAAGGTTGTTGCTACATCTTTAGGGAATTTAAATCACAGTTCTGAAGATGTACCCCTTCCTCTTGGCTGGTCTGTCGACTGGACAATCAGAGGAAGAAAATACTACATAGATCATAACACAAATACAACTCATTGGAGCCATCCTCTTGAGCGTGAGGGACTTCCTCCAGGATGGGAGCGAGTTGAGTCACCAGAATTTGGAGTATATTATGTAGATCATCTAAATAAAAGAG
The DNA here is from genome assembly GCF_037893015.1 of Macrotis lagotis. Lineage (NCBI taxonomy): Eukaryota > Metazoa > Chordata > Mammalia > Peramelemorphia > Peramelidae > Macrotis > Macrotis lagotis. The sequence goes on along the minus strand of NC_133661.1, from coordinate 270,129,412 downwards.
CACAGTATAGACATCCATGTGCTCCTAGGTAGAGTATCAGTGATGCTTATTTTTTCTTTTATTTAATGTTTATGTTTTTGTGTTTCTTATAGTCTTAAATCTGTGATTTGAACATGAAAAAGTATTTTAAGTTATCTGAAAGCTTTTTGAAGTTTAGACAGTTTGATTAAGAATTAGGTAGCATTTTACTTTTGTCCTTAAATTTATTTATAGAGTGGTATTTAAAAGATTTTATTTTAAAATTACTTTTGCTTTTTAGTTACTTTCAGTGACCTCAAAATTTGAGATTTAAAATCTTCTGATTGAATTTTACTACACCAGCTACATTTTTATTAGAAATGTCTAAGAGGATAGCTAGGTGGCGCAGTGGATAGAGCACTGGCCCTGGAGTCAGGAGGACCTGAGTTCAAATGTGGCCTCAGACACTTAAGAATTACCTGTGTGACCTTGGGCAGGTCACTTAACCCCATTGCCTTGCAAAAACCTAAAAACAAAATATAGTACAAGGAGCAGTATTCTTCATAACACATAATAATCTAAAATTGATAGTATGCTATCTTATTAAGTTAGTTTCTTAGACTTTTTTATGGTTTTTTGCAAGGCAATGGGGTTAAGTGACCTGCCCAAGGTCACACAGGTAATTCTTAAGTGTCTGAGGCCACATTTGAACTCAGGTCCTCCTGACTCCAGGGCCAGTGCTCTATCCACTGCGCCACCTAGCCGCTCCTGTTCCTTGTACTATTAAAATAACCATTTGAACCCTGATTTTCATAATCTTTGCCTTTTTATTTACTTAATTGCAGATATTGCAGGGTTTTTTTTGAGAAAGAACTTAGCATATTTTTTCACCATTTCTAATATCTATTAGTGTTTTATCACTTTCTTTTGTCTCTGTGGTGAAAAGATGAAAATTTTACAGCATTGTAAAAATTTTACAACTCTATAATTCATTTCTGTCTCAAGACGGCAGTTTTCTAATCTCTTAAAAAAAAGAAATATCTCTCCTAGGAGGACTTCTAGCTAAATTCTAACAGGTTTGCTAAATTTAAAACAATATTTAAAATTTTTTTTCTACCACTTTATTAAAGTTCTTTTAGATGTCATTTAAAAAGTTTTTGTATATATATAGGAATTGTAGTACTTAAAAGGGACTTTAGGATCATCTAGTCTATTTTATTATAGTTTGAAAAATCTATCAGATTAAAATATTTTAAAATCTTAAATTAATGACAGTTTTGTTATAAATATTGGAATTCCATGATCAACAATAAGAAATCCACTTTTTTAGTGAGGAAAGTTTAAGAAATTTATACTAGGAACTCATTGAATAGCTTTTTTACAGAGTTGATAATAGTTTTAATATAGTTATTCTTTGTAACTTTAGAAATTGATTTAAGACCTATGTAAAGATAAATGTTTATTCCTTTTTATAGTGTACCCCGGTATGATCAGCCTCCTCCTGTAATTTATCAACCCCAGCAAGCTGAAAGAAGCCAGTCCCTTCTGGTACCTGCAAATCCATACCATTCAGCAGAAATCCCTGATTGGCTTCAGGTTTATGCTCGGGCTCCTATGAAGTAAGTACATTTATATTTCAGAAAATAAAAACTTTGTTTTTGATAAGATTAGATCAAATAGTATAGTACATTTACAGTGATGCCAATAATAGTATTTATAATAAAAGGTTTGAAATTTGTCCTTTGTTCTTGAAGACCATTATGTCAAGGAGGTGCTGCCAAGACAAGCAAGTGAATTGGATTTGAGTGATGGTGTGCTGCACTAAGTCACCAGCCTCTCTTTCCCTTCTGGAACCACACTGGGTCCAGTGTCTAGATGAATTAGGATGACTGGATATGGCCTTGGATAAGATGCATTCAGGGTTAAGTAACCTGCTTAAATCATGAAATGAAGAGATTTAACCTTTGACACTTTCTTGGTTTATTTTAGCCCAAGACATTAAGCATTGATCTTAGTGATCAAGTGAAGTTATGCTTTGTTTTGTACTTACTTTTACTTATTTATAGATTAATATTGAAGTCAGTTGTTTGAAATCATTCATTTATTAAGTGCATATTATGTTCTAGAAATTATGCTAGGTTCTAGCAATCACCAAAAGCAAAACATTCTCTGCCTTCAAAGAACTTGAAATCTAATTGGAAATATATATGTGTATGTGTATAATATGTATGTACAAAATAAATATGAAATAGTTTTGTGAAGAATATTTTGTGAAGAAATATGAAATATTTTTGTGAGAGATCAGTAAAAACTTCATAAAGAAGATAAAACTGGAGATTCAAAGAGGAAGAGGGTAGGAGGAAGTATTTTAAGAATGGGAACAGCTGTTGCAAAGACAGGAGTGGAAAAGATATGATTGAGATCAATTGATCTGGAACATGGAGAGCTTGAAGGAGAGTAATGTGTCAGAAGACACATTATTAGGTTGAATTTTGCATGTGAAGAGTTTTAAAAATCAAACAGGAGTTTAATGTTTATTGAGAGGTATGTAACAGGGTCCTTGAGACCAAGGACTTTTTCTTTTTTTGCTCTATATCTTTAGCATTTAGCACAACATCTGGTATGTATTGGACACTAATACTAGGTGAATATCACAAAGGGAAATCACCAGAATAATCTGGTTCTGGTTAAGAAATAGAGTAATGGATCAGTAATGGAATAGATTAGGTACACAATACATACTAAATGATTAGAGTTAATCCACTGTTAATTCAAGTTTTTAGGGCAAGAACTCATTAACTGAGAAAAATTTCTTTGAAAACTGGTGAACAGTTTGGCAGAAACTAAGCATAGATGAATATCTTATACTGTATACCATGATAAGATCAAAATGGGTGTGAGATTTAGACTTAAAAATTGACACTATAAATAAATTAGGGGAGCATGGAAACATATACTTGTCAAATCTATGGATAAGAGAAGAGTTTATGATCAAACAAGAGATAGAGAGAATCCAGGGACCTATAATAATGTTGATTACATGAAATGAAAAAGGTTTTGTGCAAGCAAAAAAACAATGCAGCCAAAATCAGAAAGAAAGTAGGAAATTGGAGAAAAAAATTTACAGAGTTTCTCTGACAAAGGTCTTATTTTATTCTCAGATATATAAAACTGAGTCAGATTTAGAAGACAAGTCATTCCCCAGTTGATAGTCAGAGGATGGAAATGAACAAGCAGGTTTCAGAAGAAAAAAATCAAAGTTATCTGCAGTCATGGAAAATGATCTAAATCACTATTGATTAGAGAAATGCAAATTAAAGCAACTCTGAGGTAGCACCTCACACTTATCAGATTGACTAGCATGATAGAAAGAAAAAGGACTAATCCTGGAAAAGGGGTTGTTCTAATGCACTGTTGGTGCAATTTGAAAGGGTCCAACCATTTTGGAGAATAATTTGCAAGATATAATTCAAAGGACTATTTTTTACCTAGCAATACCACTTGTAGATCTTTATCTCTCAAAGATTAAAAACAAAAGGGATAAAGGACCTATGTGTACAAAAATATTTACAGCAGCTCTTTTTTTGTGGTGGTAGGTATTGGAAATTGAGGGGATGCCCATCTGTTGGGCAGTGGCTGAAAAACTTTTGGTATATAATTGTGATGGAATACCATTACACTATTGTCAGGAACTGTTGTATGTGGGAGTGCTGTGAACCTTCATCACTTGGTGCCCTTGATCACCAGAACTTGTTTTATTAAGTGCCATGGGAGTGGGAGTGGATTAGAGACTGGAGAGGATATTTAAGCACTTGTTCAATAAATGGAGACCTTGGTGTACAAAGGGAGAACTTGTTTTCCTTGTCTCCTGCCCCCTCAATTCTTGCCTTGGGAAGGATAAGTGAGTCTGGAAAGGGACTCAACACACTATAAGTAATGAAGAGGGGATTACTTTCAGTAAAATCATATAGGAAGGCCTATATGAATTAATGTAAAGTGAAGTAAGCAGAACCAGAACATTGTACATAGTAACAGCAATATTGTAATGATCAGCTGTGAAAGATTTAGCCACTCTGATCAATACAGTGATGCAAGACAATTGCAAAGAAATAGTAATCTTATTCATGATTCAAAATGTTATCTATCTTCAGGAAGAGAACTAATGAACTCTGAGTATTAAATTGAAATATAATTTATTCATTTTCTTTATTTTTTGCCAATATGGTTAGTATAGAAATTAGTTTTGCACAATTTCATATATAAAGTTAGTTGCATATTATTTGCCTTCTCAGTGAGTTAGGGGTAAGACTGGGAAGGGAAGAAGATTTGAAACAATATGAAAATTGTTAAAAATATTTTTTTAAATGATAAATTTGACAAATTGGAGAGGGTAGAGACTTGATGTCAGGAAATTAGTAAGAAGGCAATTGGAATATTTCAGGTGAGAGGTGATAAAAGCCTACTAGGGTATTGTCTGTGTGATTGGAGAAATTTGGCAATTAAGTGAAGTGAGACTGAAGAATCAGGGATGACACACAGAGATTGTGAACCTGAGAGACTAGCAGGTGAAAGTACCGTCACTTTAAATTTATTGGTGTAGAAGAGTAGGAATATATTAGGTAGCTCATCTCACATCAGTCTCCTGTTATTTTTTGTTCATTATTGGGATGGAAATGTGACACTTGTAGGTTATTTAACAATTAAGAAAGAAATTTACTTAGCAGTTAACACTGAAAAGTTATTCTATTCGGTAACAAAGCACTTCTTAGTAGATTCAGTAGACTCAGTTGATTGCTCTCCTTATGAAGGTAGAATCAGAAGAGTTAAAGGACAGTAGCTACTGGACAGGCAATGGATCAGGATGGATGGGAAAAACATGTGCGTGTTTGTAGGTAGAAGGGAAACACTTGATCGACAAAAAGAGATTGAAAGTTAGTAGAGAGTGGGAATGATAGAGTAGGCAGTGGCTGGAGAAGATGGGATGTACTGGCATCATGTGTGCCTGTGGAGAAATTTGCTTTGTCAAAAAGGACCATGTCTTCTTGTATGATGAGGTTGAAGGAAGAGTAGTAGTGGAAAACATTTGAGTCATATGAGGTGAAGTAGAAGGACAGAATTGAGCTCACAGGAGGTGGCTTCAATTTTTTTGGTGAAATACGAAGCAAGATTCTTAGCTGAGACAGTGAAGCCATTGAAGCAGGCATGACAAGGTTCAGAAGAGCTGCTTTGCTGATAGGTGGTGTACCTTGTAGTAATGAGCACCCTGATTGAGATTATGTAACATAAATTTGCATGTTTGTTTTTTTTGTTGTTTTCTTCATCCTCAGTCAGTTGTACATGAATAGAAGCGAAGGCAATGAATGACTGAAGCTTAGCAAGACAAGATTAGTGTTAGGTTAAGGGTGCAATGGACTCAAGAAATGAGAATGTAGAGTTGAAATGGTTCATTGGGGGGAGTCAGATTGGGCAAGGGAGGACTGTGTAGCCAGGGCAAGGGGACTTTTCTGGACTCTTATGTTGAGTCCCACTTCTGGACTCCCTCAATTTTCCCCAGGGGAGCATTGAAGGGGCAGGAGACAAGGAAGACAAGTTCTCCCTTTGTACTCCAAGTGCTCCTTTTATTTACTAAAATACCATTGCTTAAATACTTTCCCAGTCTTTAATCCACTCACTTGGTAAGATAAGACTCTGGGTCTCAAGAACAGCAGGTGATGATAGTTTACAATGTTCCCATGCACAACAGTCCCTAACAAGGTAGCCTGGGAAAGAACTGAAGGGTAGGATGACTGTTGAAGAATAGGTTGCAAAGAAGATAGAAAAGTGAAATGATACTGTGATTGTTATCAAGAAAAGGAATTTCAGAGTTTATAATAGAAGTGGTACATTTGTAGTTGATGGTCAATTCAAATATAGCTAAGGTGGAGTATAGGGAGTAGTTCTTAGGAAACTGGTAAACTGAGGAACTGAGAGATAAGGGTATTTGAGTGAATATCAAGATGTATATGCTAATATGAGGGTAGGATTGAGAAGAAGAGAAAGATCATGAGGGAGGAATTGCACTAGATGAAAGGAGAGTATAGCAGTCACCAGAATCTCGATTGTGTGATAAATAAAGATTGAATGAATACCAATGGAAATGAGATTATGGAGTCATGGTGGAAAAAACAGAGTCTGGGAGTTACAGTGAGGATTATGTAATATTCTGACTTCCCCATTAAAATTAGTGAGTCAAGGGATGTGAATGAAAGGACAACCAGTATTGGAAATAGTATTCAGGCTTCACTGTAATCGAGAATAGAAAGCAAAGTATATACAATGACAACCTAGTGTTCAAATGACAAGGATAAAGAGTGACAGAGTGGTAGTATATTAAAGTATTTTATCATTATCTAAAAGGAGCCAAGGATGGAGCTCAGATAGGCTCATAGAGAAATGACTCTCATTGAGAAGTAAGAGTTGTTTTTATTATCTATATTGATTATGTATTAATATTATCTATATTAAAATATTAATATAGCCATATTAATTATATTTTATAGTCAATTTATATATTGAATCAATCCTGCACTTGTGTATAAATCCAAAATAGTCATAAGGCACAATCTTTCTAACATTGTTTCTAACATATTAGCTTATTTGCTAATATTAATTTTTTATAAATACTCACAATTTATGCCTGTAGGCATAAATTCACAAGAGTGATTTTGGTCTATATTTTTTCTTTCTCTGCTTCGTACTTTCTTGGTTTAGATATCAATCTTTCTTTTTTTTTTTAAGGTTTTTTTTTTTTCTTGCAAGGCAATGAGGTTAAGTGGCTTGCCCAAGCCATACAGCTAGGTAATTATTAAGTGTCTGAGGCTGGATTTGAACTCAGGTACTCCTGACTCCAGGGCCAGTGCTCTATCCACTGCGCCACCTAGTTGCCTCCTGGTTTAGATATCAAGACAATATCTGCACCATAGAATGAAATTTGGATGGGTGCCTTCTGTTTCTATTATTGTAAGCATTTTGTACAGTATTGGCACTCCTTTCTTTGAAATATTCTTTGAGTGTTTTATAAAATTCACTTGTAAATCCATCCAGGTATATAGTTTTTTTTTTTCCTTTGGGAGTCTTTTTATAACACTGAATTTGTTTTTTGATATTGAATTTTTTTAAGTAGTCATTTCCTTTGTTAATAATCTGAGTATTTTATATTTTTCTCAGTCACTCTTACTTTAGTTAAAGCAGTTTTGGTAGATTTATTTGGGCAAAAGAGTTTTGATAATTTCCATTATTTCCTCTTTGATTTTGTTTAAAATTAGGCCAGCTAAATGTTTATTTTATTGTTTTTTTTTTTAAATTACCTTGTAATTATAAATATTCAGTATTCTTTACTTTTAGTTTTGTTAATCTTTTAAAAATTATCACAATTTCACTTTTTTTACTTTGTTGAAGATTTTTGATATATTATTGTTCATTTTTAATTATTTTTTTAATTCATGCCCAGTTAATTGATTTGTTCATTCACATCCCTTGACTCACTTTGCTTTTAGAAATATAGATTTCCCTCTCAGAACTGCTTTAGCTTCATCTCATTAAATTTGGTATGTTTTCTCATTATTTTTATTTTCTTTAATTAAATCTTCTATTGTTCTATAATTTGTTCGTTGATCCATCAGTCCTTTAGAATGTTAGTTTCCAATTAATTTTTATTCTTTCTTCAGTGGCAATACCTATAAGTTGTATCAATATTTTAATTATATGATATAATTATGATCAATAGATATTTATTATTTTTCATTTTTTACTTTTTTATGACTCTCCAAAACAAGATCGATTTTTAAAAAAAGTGTCATTTTCTTGGGAGTATATATAAGTTTCTTTCTATTTCCATTCAGTAATTAGCATAGATATATCATATCTTATTTTTCTAAAATTATTTTCAGACCCTTAGCTTCTTTGGTTGTTTTTCATTAAATTGCCTAATTCTGAAACAGATTGAGGTCCTTCTCTATTACAGTTTTCTTATCCATTTTTATTTACAATTCAGTTTATTTTCTTTTAAACTTTTAGATGTTGTATACAATTGATAGTAAAGATTTATTAAATGTCTATCAAGAACTAGAAATAAAAAAGAAAAGCAAAAGGCAGGTTTCTACTCAAGAAATTCACCACAAATTGGATAAGATCACATGCAAACAACTATGTACAAACATGGTATATGGTAAATAAATTTGAATTAATTGTCTATGGGAGGATGGATCAAGAAAGATTTCCTGTAAGAGGTGAAATTTTAATTGGAAATTGAAGGAATTTAGGGAAGCCTGTAGGCATAAATGGGGATTGAGAGTATTTTGAGTTTCACATTTAAAGTTAGGAGATGAAGTGCTTTGTTTTAGAAATAGCAAGGAGGCTGGTGTCAGTGCATCACAGAACATGTTAGGGGATTAATATATTTAAGAAGGTTGGAAGAAGGTATGAGATGGAGAGGGAGAGTATAAAAGCTTTTGGCTGCCAAATAGAATTTTATACTTGATCCTGAAGAGAGCCACTAGAGTTTATTTTGTAAACTGTGTGTGTGTGTGTCTGTCTGTCTGCCTGTCTGTGTCTGTGTGAGATCTTCAGACCTGTGCTTTAGGAAGATCATTTTGACAGTTGAATCCTGACCTGGGTCCTGAGATCCTTAGCCTCCGGATAGACTTGTGTTGGGGAGACCAACCAACAGGATACTATACTAATCCAAAAATGAGATCATCAGGACCTGCTGCAGGCTGATGGTTATGTCAGAGGAAACAAGGGAATAATTATAAGAGATATTGCAAAGGTAAAATCAGTTCTTGGCAAAATTAAATCAGTGAACGAGTGAAGAGTTAAGAATCACCCAGAATTTGTGAACCTGGGTGACTTGGGAGGCTTGTGGTTCCCTCAACAATAATATGAAGTTAAGAAAAGGGAAGGAAAGGGAGGAAAGGGAAGATAATTAATTCAGTTTTGTGTTTGTTGAGTTTAGAAGCTTGTAAGATCCAAGTAGACAGTAGTTGGAGACATGACAATAGAGGGCCTGGTAGATTAGAAAAAGACTCATTAGAGAGAAATGTAATTAATGAGAGATGAGATGAGATAAGATGAAGATAAAATGCAACTGAGAAGTAAAAAGAATTCTGGACAGAACCATGAAGAAAAAAGAACTCAGGACAGAACTTTGGGGCCACCCTATATTTGGTGGGCCTGTCCTGAATGATGATCCAACAAAGGAGGTTGAGGAAGGGCAGCCAGACAGGTGGGAGGACTCAAGAGAGAGCAATGTCAAAAAAAGGAAAAGTAGAAGAAAGTATCAAGGTGAAGAGAATGATTAACAATTCAGCATCTATAGAGAGGTTAAGAAAGTTGAAATCTTAGACAATAGATTCAATCATAACACACTTGTTAATTGCTTACTATGTACCAGACACTGTGAAGTAAAAAGGCAAAAAACAATGCCTGTCTTCAAGATGCTTACATGCCAATGGGGAAGACAACATGTAAACAAACATATACAAAGCGATATATAAACAAAGTAAAAAGGAAATCCTTAACAGAGGAAAGACCTTAGAATTCAGTGGGGTTGGAGAATTTTTCTAGTAAAAGATGACATTGGACCTTAAAGAAAGCCAACAAGGATATTAGGTAGAGTTAGGGAATGAGAGCACTCCCGATATGGGGGGGCAGCCAGAGAGGATGCCTGGAGCTGAGAAATGGAGTCCTGTTCCTAGAAAAGCTAGGAGGCCACTGGATTAAAGACTAAGGTGGGGGAAAAAAAAAGACTGGAAATGTAGAAGGGGGCTAGGTTATAATGTTCTTTGAATGCCAAGTAGGTATTTTTGTATTTGATCCTGGAGACAGTTTGGAGACACTGATGTGTATTGAGTAGGGGGATGACAGGCTTGAACCTGTGCTTTAATAAGATCACATTTACTCTATGACTACATAGAAGATGTATAGGACTGGGAAAAGACTGTATCAAGCACACACCAGCAGACTTTACAGTAGTCTAGGCTAGGTATGAGGTGAGGAAGGCTTGCTTTAAACTTGGGACAGTATCAGAGGAGAGAGGGGACATATTTGACAGATATTGCAAAAACGATAGACTGATAGACTTTGGAAACAGATTGGATATGAGAAGTGAGAGATAGTGAGGAATGTTGCTAGGTTGCTAGTACTGAGTTAAGATGGAAAAACAATGAATTCAGCTTTCTACATATTGAATTTAAGATGTTTAGTGAGCATCTAGTTCTAAGTGTCTGAAAGACAGTTGGAGATGTGAAATTGGAGGTCAGCAGAGTTTGGGACAGGTTGGGTAGATTAGAGAATCATCAGCATAATCAACAGAGAATTAACAGATAATAGAATCTATTGGAGCTGATGAAATCACCAGGTAAAGTAGTATATAGAGAGATGAGAAGACATATTCCTGAGGAACACTTATGATTAGAGAGTTTGTTACTTTTCTGATATTAGAGATCTGGATGAGGATCCAGAAAGGAGACTGAGAAAGAGCAGTCAGATAGGTAGGAGGAGAACCAGGAGAGAAGGAACACTGAAAACCTAGAGAGAAGATATTATGATCAACTGGTGAGAGGTCAAAGAGAATGAGGATTGAAAAAAGGCCATTGAATTTGGCAACTAAGAAGTTCTTGTTAAGTAACTTTGGAGCAAGCACTTTTGATGCACAATCAGAAGATAAATTGTAAAAGGATAAGAAGATAGGAAAAAGAAAGTGAAAGCACCTGTTGTAGATAACCTTTTTAAGGCGTTTAGCTGCAAAGAGCAGAAGAGATAGTGTCGATGGATAGCTCAAGTGTGGGTTTTGAGGAGGATGAAGGAGAAATGGGCATATTTGCAGTCAATAAGGAATGGGTTAGTAGATGGGATAATAAAAATAAGTGAATGAGTGGGAATGTCAGAAGAGGCAATCTGTTGGAGGAGATGGGATTAGAAGGGATCTCTTGAACATATTAGCCTTGATAAGAATTATGTGAGACAGAGTATGGATAGAGTTAGTGGCAGAAGGCATCTGAGTGATAGGAGATGAGGAAGAGGGGAGAAAAAGTTCTAAGAAAATGTCCTAAATTTTTTTTGTAAAATACAAGGCAAGGTTCTTAGCTGAGAGGGGACGGTTAGATGGTGCAGTGGATAGAGCACTGACCCTGGAGTCAGGAGTACCTGAGTTCAAATCCGGCCTCAGATACTTAATAATTACCTAGCTGTGTGGCCTTGGGCAAGTCACTTGACCCCATTGCCTTGCAAAAAAAAAAGGTTCTTAGCTGAGAGCGTAGAGTGGGGGTAAGGGGGGCCATAGAAAATATGAGAGGGTTGACTAGGCACAGTGAATAGAGCACCCACCCTGGAGTCAGAAGTACCTGAGTTCACATCTAGCCTCAGACACACTGAATAATTACCTAGCTGTGTGGCCTTGGGTAAGCCACTTATTTACATTTGCCTTGCAAAAAAAAACAACAAACCTGAAAAAAAAAGTGAAGGATAGAAAAATATGAGAGGGAAGAGCTTAATAGGCTGAGTAAAATCATGAGGTGATAAGGGAGATATAGTAGAATTGTTAAGGAGCAATGAGGATCCATTGAGGTTGTATAGCATAACTTTATAGTGGATCCAATCAGAATGTGAGTGTGAATTTTTTCATCTTTATTCAGTAGCATAACTGTAGGAATGAAAGTGGCAAATGGTAGAAGGCTGAGACTTGACTGGGTATAATTGATAAAGTTGGATTGGTTCACCAAAAGGTATATATAGGGAGAAGAGAGAGTGTGGCTAGTGAAGATGGCTTGGCAGAAAATTGAGTGGTAAAGGGATTGGAAGTTATGTTGAGGGCAAAGAGTAGATTAAAGGTATAACAATCTTTTGGTGTGGCTGGGTGGGGTGGAAGTAAGTTGAGTAACTATGTGATGAGGGTTCTGAATCTCCTAGTAATGAGGGCAGAAGTTGCATAAGAGTGAAAAATTGTGGACTGTGTGCTGAACTTATTGAGGAAGGAATAGTAGTGACTTGGGATTTGTAGACAACAACTAACAAGGTTTTGATTGAAGATCGATATGAAGACCAGTGGATCTCGTAAGGGAGAACCTGGAAATGGCAATGGGGAGCAGGGATTATTCCAACTCAACTACCTTCAGAGAATGAGTGAAAATGTAGCCAATACCTGAATGGGTGACCAAGGAAGCTGTGTCATTAAATTTCAGTGATTGGTAGAAGACAAGAGTAGGAGTAGAAAAGATTTTGGATGAAGGGAAATTTGTTTCTTATGGGAAAAGGTGCATTAGAAGGGGTAGGTGGAGTTGGGATGAAACTCTGGGGAAAGAGAATTGAGGAAGATGGAAATGAAGAATTAGATGGCAGAGAGTAGGTAATAGGATTTGGATGATAATCTGTAGGGTTCCGGATCTGATATGTGAAGGGTATGATCAGATGTGATAATATTTATATCTATTGATTTATATATTATAAAGTATATATTATGAATATTAATTTAATTAATTAAATATTTATATTTAGTTTCCTTTTTATTCATTTGTTTATTTTCTTTTTAATTTATGGAATAAAACAAACATTGCCATTATTTTTTTAAAATTTATGGAATAAAACAAGCATTACAATAACATAGTAAAAGAAAAAAGATGATTGCATATCAAACTACAGATTTATTATGTACAATTTGCTATTCCTTTTAAATATATAAAATTACATAAATCTTTTTTTCCTTTTTTTCTTCCCCCTTCCTCTGCCCTAGAGATGGTTACCATTATACATATATATGTATGTATGTATAAAATAAGATTATTTTATACATACTTATCAATTAGAGATCAAGCTAGAAGCAAGTACAGTATGAGATGGGAGGCACATAATCAAATGATTAGGTGGGGGGTCCTGTACCATAACTCCTCTTCCCTACAAAGACTAGAAATTAGGTAGGATAATAGGTAGGATAAGATTGTAGCTCAAGGAACAGGTCTAGTTATGGGATGAAAGACCTGAAGTCATACAGTAGATTGCTCTTTTTTGCTTGGGAGGTTCTCCTTGTTCCAGGTGGGAGTTTGGACTGGCTACAGGAGATGGAATTTCCTTCTTGCTCATGGAGATAGAAGTCATTGCTTTGGGACAGGTGGAAGATGCCCAATCCAGATCCTAGCTACCTCCCCTCAGGGGACTTTGCTCAACAGGAGATAGAAGGCAAAAGATATATGGATCAGAAGAACTATTTTTCTTTTCACCTGGAAAACTTCTCATCTATGAGATAGTAGCAGGAAGTAGTAGATGCCCTGTGTCAGTGGAAGTCATTTGGAGGCAGATAGAGGAGGCCAAATAAAAGATCATTGATAATTTTGCAAGGAGTGTTTTTAGTTGAATGATAATGTCAGAAGTCAGATTGTAGAGAATTCAGAAGATTGTGAGAAAAAAGGAAATGAAAGCACCTATTTTAGATTACCTTTTAAATTTTTTAATTTATTTTTTCACATTACTACAATGGTCTTGTAAGAGTAAATATCCTCCTTCCCCCACAAAGATAGAGAAACCTCAAAAAAATAAAGTGAGAGAAAAAATGAATATATTTCAGTCTATATTCAGATACCATCAACTCTATCTTTGGGATTGATTGCCTTATCCTCTCACTCTAACATCCTCAAAAGTGTGTTGTATCTGAAATACCCTTTCCTATGATCTTCCCTCTCTTCTATCACCTGCTGCCCCCCCATCCCTTCTCCCATCCCTTTCCTCTCCTTTTTTATCCTCCAGGGTAATATAGATTTCTATACCCTATTGAGAATGTGTGTTATTTCCTCTGTATATCACTTCTGTTTTTTGGTTGCTGTTGTTGTTGCAAGTCAGTTGGATTAATTGACTTGCCCAAGGTCACACAGCTAGGTAATTATTAAGTGTCTGAGGCTGGATTTGAACTCCTGACTCCAGGGCTGGTGCTCTATCCACTGCACCACCTAGCTGCTTCTCTATACCATTTCTGATGAGAATGAAGGCTCATTCATTCCCCCTTATCTCCCCCCTTTCACTCCATTGCAATAGCTTTTTCTTACCTCTTTTACATGAAATATCTTAGCCCATTCTACCTCTCCTTTTTCTTTCTCCCAGTATATTCTTGTATTGTCCATTATTTCCATTAACTCCTTCTTAAGGAGTTTAACCATAAAGGCAGGATATTGAATGACAGCTGAGGAGGATGGATGGATGAAGTGAGTTTTTTTTTTGAGAATGACAGAAATATGAATATCTTTACAGAAAGTACAGAAGTAGCCAGTAGACAGTGAGAAAATTAAGATAATGAAGATGATAACAGTCTGTGAAGACAGAATGGAATGGGATCCCTTGTATGCATAGAGGGATTTGCCTTGGCAAAGAGAAAGGCCACTTTAATATGTGAGACAGGGCTGAAGGAGGAGATGATAGCAGAAGGCATCTAAGTGAGATAATGAGGGAGGAAGATGGGAGAAGAGGCAGCTCTTGGTGAATATCCTCTATTTTTACAGTGAAACATGAAGAAAGGTCTTAGCTGAAATGTGGGAATGGGATCCATGGTAAGTTTGAGGAAGGATGAGATCATTTCAAAGAGCCATTGTTGTGCATTGAATAGTTTATTCAAGAATAATGGTACCTAAAAGAGATATAAAATAGAATATTTAAGGAGAAAAGAATAGGAGAACTGATACTTCAAAACAGATTTTGGGGATCTTCACTAAGAAACTGAATATCCTGAAACTCAATGAAGAAATCAGATGATTAGAAGAACAGAAAAATCTCCCCCAAACATAATGAATACAGTATCAAAAACAACTGACCTGGAAAACGAATCAAGTAGAAATAATAAAAAAGTCAGAAAATGGCCATAGAAATCACAGTCAATAAAAGCTTTGTTAAAATATTTCAAGAAATTATGAGAAAATTGCTTATGTTTTAGAGCCATAAGGAAAAATGAATACAGAAAGATATCCTTAATTGCCTCCTGATTGAATCCCAAAATGAAAAGTCCCTAAAACATTAAAATTAAAATACAAAACTTCATGGTTAAAGAAAAAACACTTGATAAGTGCTTAGAAGACAATATTCTTTATGCCTCTTATTTTTTGAGATATCAGTTCCAGGCAAAGGTCATATAGAGGTCAATTGCATTGAGCCAGGCTTCAAGTCTGCCAGGTAGGATATTGTATGTGCCATGCCAGGATAATCCTACCGCACTTTCATCCTAATAGTCATTCTTTCCCTTTAGAACCTCACCTGCAGTGTGTGCATATAGAACCTCATTGGGTTGCTGAGATTATAGATCCAACAGAATTTCCTTTGATGATCATATTTGGAGGCAGACTTAGAAGAAATCAGTTAACAGGCCTGTAAGATCCTTCAATAGCAAGTTTCCCATAATCAGCTTCAGGTGAATTCAGTTCCAAAGTATCAAAATATCCCATACAGTGATTATAATCTCACTTTAACATTAGTAAAAGATCCATAGAAAAATAACAAGTTATCTTGTCAATATTGCCCAAATGATTTTGCTTTAAAATGCTTAATAATAAATAACAAATGCTTGGGATGTATAAATACAATAATTACAAATGGCATATAATTATTTTATGAAACATTGCTTATTAACTAGGTGCAAATAGACATAGACTGCTATTCTCTGAACTTAGGTGACTCTTAAGTATTTTGCATATATCTATACATATTCTAATTTCAGATTAAAGAATCAAAAATCTAAATCTGATAGCTCGTGAATCAGTCTTCATTAGAATGATATGGTTAAGGGGCGGCTAGGTGGCACAGTGGATAAAGCACCGGCCCTGGAGTCAGGAGTACCTGGGTTCAAATCCAGTTTCAGACACTTAATAATTACCTAGGTGTCTGGCGTTGGGCAAGCCACTTAACCCCATTTGCCTTGCAAAAACCTAAAAAAAAATGATATTGCTATACAGAAATCTTGTTTCTTAGAGCAAAAACAGAACAGCAAAAGAAGTTCTTAATTTTAACTTTGTAAAAAAAAGAGATTCTTTGGGAATTGCATTTTTCTTAGGTCCTGGAATGATAGCAAAACTTAATGTCAAAACAGCAAGATCACTGGTTTTAAGCCTGAGAACTACTTAACTGTTTCTCTTAAAGAGCAAAATCTACTTCAAAGCAGGAAACTAAATAATGAGAACTTCAAAGATATTCATGGTCTGTGGCAGCTAGGTACACAGTGGATAAAACACCTGGAATCAGGAGTACCTGGGTTCAAATGCGGTCTCAGACACTTAATAATTACCTAGCTGTGTGGCCTTGGTCAAGCCACTTAACCCCATTTGCCTTGCAAAAAAAAAAAATCAAAACCAAAAACCTAAAAAAAATATTCATGGTCCCCATATCTCATTAATCACAATATGTTGGACATAATTGTTATCAATATCAAAATATTATTATAATGAGTTAGCTTACAGATGAAAATTTTACAGAAAACTTTTATAAAACTTGCTCCCTTTTAAAAAGTATTAACTTTTCTTAACTTCTAAAACAACATATCTCTTATTCTGCCTAAGCTTTAAGTATCATAAATTCCAAGTTTTTAAAAACAAGAAAAAAACAAATCCCTAATTACCAGTTTCTTTTTTCCTTTTATTCTATGTCATGAAAGCTTTTTAGAATTCAACTGCCTCATTTTCCACCACCCTCCCTTTCCACCTATATCCCTCTCAGTGATGAACAGTTTGGTTGTACAGATACACCTGTACCACAAAGTTTCTAAGTACCACCTTCCTTGTCTAAAAGGTTTTTATAACAGGGAAGAATCTTGATTTTTCTAAGTCAGAGAGAACATACCCAATTAAATCAGCCTTGTCAAAATAATAAAGTTTATCAGACTTTTAAAATTTACTTAATATATTTTTTCTTTATATCACTAGAAATAATCCTGCTGTTCATTTGAACAGCCCAGGCTAATTGGCTGTAAGACTTCCAGATTAATTTATATAAAGATATCCTTACATGAAGGAGGCTTGAAAATTATACCTTCATTTTGTGCAAGGATTTCGCTAAGAATTCTCCAAACATTGAAATTCTTGCACAGTTGAAACAAAATTTTCTTTTAACAATAATAAGGTAAAATACTTTATCAAAACAATAGCTCATTAATTCAGTTAATAGTTTCATAATTTTCAGAAGTAATAGTCAAATAACTTTTAGTCATTTTCCTTTCAATTTATATTTCTGTGAATTTTTTTGTTTACTGCTTTATTTTCTTTATCCAAAAATTCGGGCAAATACAAAAATTTTTTTTTTGTATTTTCTTGACCTTACGTTTTGGGAAAAGAATTTGTGAAGAGATTAAGATTTTATTTAATTCCTACTATGTGCCATATGTCATGTTAAGCACTTTATAAGTATTATCTCATTTAATCTTCACAAAAACCCTGGAAAGAAGGTGCTATTAATATCTTGATTACATTGAGAATTTAATAAATGATTTGTCTAGGGTTTCACAACTGGGGAGTGTCTGAGGCTGAATTTGGATTTATCCTTTTGACTCCAGACTCAGTGTTCTGTCTTTTTATGGGAGACTTTTCATTTGCCTCTCTCTGTCCTCTCTTTGAAAGTCTTCAGGACTTAAAAAAATTATACCAGATGTCTTGGTATTTTTCTAGAAGTTGAGGTATGAAGGATAATAAGTTTTCTTTTAATTACTTTAGAGGGCTTGCTGAACTGTGACTAAAATATTCATTGATTGAGTCCATTTGCAAGGTTAGTGATTGTGGACCAGACTCTCTGTTATCCACCTGTGTCAAGGATAACACATTTCTTTGAGGTAAGAAAAGAACAATGATTAAATGCAGGACAACTGAACTTCTAAGCTTAGTTCAGTTAAAGAGAAACAAATATTTGAGCAATTATACAAAATGAGGCATTAATACAGAATAAGGTCAGTTACAAAATTGAATCACTTGTAAAATGATGTAAATCCATTTAATTTCTTCAAAAATTATTTTCTTTTAAAATGTTTTTGTCATTGTACAGGTTGTTCTATTTCTGTCCACTTTTCATCCACAATTTCAAAACCATCTTCCCAGATTCCTCTAAAAACTGTCTATTTCACGATTTCTTCTGGAGTAATAATATTCTTTTATGTTCATATGCTACAATTCATTTAATTATTCCTTAAGGGGTCCCTTTAGTTTCCTGTTTTAGATTTCTATAAAAAGAGCTCCTATTTAATATTTTGAACCAATTATTGGTTCTTTTTTTTTCTTTTTCTCTGGTTTCTTTTGGTTATCTTTGAGTCAAAGGATAACAGTTTAGCGACTTCTGGAACAAAATTCCAAATTATTTTCCAAAATTGTAGGATTCACTCACAGCTTGACCTAAGCACTTTTGAAATGCCTGTTTTACTATAAACTTTTGCTATTTTCTTCTTTTTCTCAACTTTGTCATTTTGATGATTGTGAGAACCTTAGTCACTTAAGTGATTTGGTATATTTTTTCATATGGTGATTATTAGCTTATATTTCTTTTGAAAATTACTGTTCATATTTTAGCTTCAAAGCTGGATCCGATTATACCTTTGATCAGGTCTTTATAAATCTTAGATATGAGAATTTCTTCAGAGAAACTTCCTCAATAACCCAATTTCTCTTATTTTACCTGCATTAGTTTTCTGCAAAAAGTGTTTTAATTTTGTATAACCAAAATTGCCCATTCTATTTTCTTTAATGATAGAGGAATCTATCCTGTTTTGTCATGATGTTCATTACCTGAAATGCAATTTCTTCCTTGCTCTTCTTATTTGTTTATGATGTTATCTTTTATGTTTTAAGTCATATATTCATTTGAAATTTGTCTTAATAAACATTGTGAGTCATTAGTCTTCATTTCTTTCAAACTACTTTCCAGCAGTTTTTATCTAGTAGTGAGGGTCTTCCCCAGTGTCTGGAATCTGATTTTCTGATTTTATTTGATGTTACTCTATTAATTTTCTCTTCTGTTCTATTATTAGATCTCTCTCTCTCTCTCTCTCTCTCTCTCTCTCTCTCTCTCTCTCTCTCTCTCTCTCTCTCTCTCTCTCTCTCCCCCCCCCCCTTTCTCTCTTTAACTAATATGAAGTTGTTTTGATTATTGCTTTTTAATACAGAGGTCTGGGATTTCCAGATCACCTTTCTTCCCATTTTAATCACTTCATATATTAAAATTTTTGACTTTTTGCTCTTAAAAATGAATTTCATTGTTATGAATAATAATAATTCTTTGGTGCCTTGGTTCATCACTGAATAAGTAAATTAATTTTTTTGCACTGTCATTTTTAATACATTGACTTGGTCTGCCTTTTTCTCCAATTATTTAGGTCTGTCTACATACTTTTGTAAAGAATATTTTATAACGAATTAGTAAAGTTCTTGAGTGTGTTTTGGTAGATAAACTCCCTAATATTTTGGTACCTTTCATAGTTATTTTGATTGCAATTTCTTATTCTTTCTCTTTCTTCTGGATTTTATCGACAATATATAAGAATAATGACTATGTGGATTCATATTAAATACTTCAATTTTATTGGTTTTTAATTGTTTTAAATTCATTTAGTTAATTCTTTAGGGTTTTCTGTCTATTTCATCATATCATATTTCATCATATCATCTTTAAAAAACAATAATTTTGTTACTCCTTCCTTATGCTTTCTTCCCTTTATTTTTTTTGCCTTATTGCTCTAGTTAGAATTTCTGACATTATGTTAAATTATGTTGTAATATTACCCCTGGTTTTGATAGAAACACTGCCTTTTCTTCATTAGATAAAATATTCATTCCTGGTTTTAGTAAGATATTCTTTGCTATATTGAAGAAAAGTTTATTCCCAATCTAATTTTTTTTAATAGCAGTGGATATTGGAAGTTTTCAAAAGCCTTTTTAGTATTTATTTCTATAACTATATCATCTTTATTGTTAGAATTAATGTGTTATTATATTTATAATCCTAGACTGAATTAGCCAATATTCCAGGTATATATTCAAACTCATTATAGTTGGATAATCTAATATGTTGTTTTACCCATTTTGCTAATATTTTGTTTAAATTTTTTTTTTGATAACTGTCTATTTGGTATATTGATTTATAGTTTAGTTTTTCTACTGTGTGGATCAGGTAACAAGATCATATTTTTATCATTGATTTATTATTGCAAAGTTTATGTAATATTGGAATTAATTATTCCTTGAATTCACTTATAAGTTCATATAGTCCTATATGTATTTTTTTCTTCAAAGAGGGAATTTATATATGGATTGTTCTATTTATTTTTTAAAATATTAGATTTTTCCGTAGTATATTTCTTCTTTTGTTTATCTTCATATCTTTATTTTTGTATTTATCCATATCCTCTAAGTTTTTGATTTTGTTGGAATATAGTTGGGCAAAAAAATTGCTGAAAATTTCCTTATTTCCTCAATTAAAAAAAATCTCCTTTCCCTTTCATTTTTTAAATGAAAGTTTTGTTTTTCATCTAAATAATGTAAACTATTTCATTGTTTTTTTATTTTAAATCTGTGCTTATCAATTCCATTTAAAAATTTATTAATGTCTCCTATAAATTTTAGAATTTCTGCTTTAATCTTTAGTTTGAGTTTTTTTGTATGTACAAATTAACAAAAAATGCCCACATCATTTATTTATTCTTTCTTTGTTTTTTGATGAAAACTATTTAAGGATGTTGATTTTTTTTCCCCCTAAGAACTGATTTACTCATAAGTTTTGATATACTTTCTCATAGTTCTTTGATGAAATTTCCCATTTTTTCTCTTAATTTGTTTCTTTTTTAGACTTATGTTTGTTTTATTGTTACATTTTAATTCTTTCTTCAAAGGTCTCTTTTTGAATATAAATTTTGTTGTATTTGATTGTTAAAAATGTTTAGTATTTTTTTCTTTTCTGAATTTTTGATGAGTTCTTTACAGTCGTACACGATAAGGTTTTTTTTTTAATTCCATTTCAGCAATCACTAGGGATTTAGCATCTTTTATTATTCTTAAACTCTATTGAAATCTTTATTTTGGTCTGGGAGAAATTTATTTCCTGCGATTTGATTAAAATTTTCTATTTCCTTTTTTTCTTATTTAGATAATTTGCTATTTAGGGACTATCAAGTATTGCTCTTGATTTTTTACCTATGTTTCCTTTAAGCATAGTATTGCTTCCTTGCTTATCTCTTTTCATGTCTATATTCACTGTAATTTTTTGTGATATCATTATTACTGCCTGAGTTCAGATGAACCATAATTAATTTTGTTACAGCTTCCTATTATGCATTGTTATCAATGGCTTATCATTATAAATACTTAATCCAGAGTGATTAAAGAAGGACCTCCTCTTCTAAGGAAAGGCCTCGAATCACAGTAATTTGCAGTTTGAAAGCACATTCCTATTCCTGCATGCCAGTCATTCACCAGGGTCACAGCCTAATTTATAGATTCAGCCCTATTCATTTTCCCCACCCTGCTCATTATAACAGTGAACACAAGGGGAAGTGAGCCGTAACTTCCTTGAGCAGGTGCAAAAGAGAAGTACACAGACCCTAGGTTAACTCAGAACTTGGTGGGGCAGACCTGGTCTAATCTCAGGTTTTGATCTGATTGGGGCCAATTCTTTTGTCTTACACTCACATACTTGCCCATAAACACCAATACAGACAGACCCCAGACTTTGTAATGTAAAGCAACAATCTCCATTCAGTCTTGTGAAAACTAAACACCCCCCCCCCCCCATATTCCTCACATACATCCCTGTGAAATTTTATGTTTCTAGTGTCAGCTTAGTGTTTGATTATGTTTTCCAGTATATTATGCTCTTTCATTTTATGGGGGAGATTATCCCATTCTTTTTATGATTATGATTGTATATTATCTTTCATTCTGTCTTCTTTCCTTCTAATCTTTTTTTACAAATATGAAGATTAGATAGGAAGTTTGTTCCTTTGCACCTTCTTTTCATTTCATCTATTTCTTTGTGATGGTTCTTTGAGAGTATGAGAGAGCAAAACCAATCTTAAACTTCTCTGACATATTTACTTTTCTCTCTGATCCTTAAATATATTAGGGTTCTAAGGAGATAATTGAGTTTTGTCCCTCTATTAGCATATTAACAGTTCATCCCTACATAGTCCCTTCAGATGTGTTTAGCTTTTATTTTCATTAGGAATATTTAGCAAATGTCTATTCTTTCTTCTCTAGGATTACTTAGTTTTGCCAGATTATTTGGTTGAAAGACCATTATTTTCCCTTTAAAACATTTTATTTCATGCTTGCCTCTTCATTAGAGTTGCTGCCAAATCTTGTTTGGTCTCCTTACTGTGACTCCATCTTGTTTCATTTCTTCCAAATATTCTTGTGATACTTGTGTCTAGGACATTTTTTCTCTCTGAGGCTCTATTTTGATTTGTGTTTCTTAGTGGTCTACCCCTTAGGTATCTTTGTGTAAGATCTTTTTATGAACTTGTATAATTTATTATGCCATAATTTTCTATCTTTAAGAAAATATCTCTGCTTTAAGCTTTCACATTATCTTTATGCATGTTCTCTACATAACTGGCTATGAACATATTTTCTCCTGTTAGAATGTAAACTCAAGAGTAGCAATTGGGTGTCTTTGTTTACCTCAATACTTGAAGAGAATGGTTTACATTTCTCACATCACCATTGGTTAAGACTATGCTTGTAGGGGCGGCTAGGTGGCATAGTGGATAAAGCACCAACTTTGGAGTCAGGAGTACCTGGGTTCAAATCCGGTCTCAGACACTTAATAATTACCTAGCTGTGTGGCCTTGGGCAAGCCACTTAACCCCATTTGCCTTGCAAAAACCTAAAAACAAACCCCCCCCACA